>NW_006282204.1:997686-1000199 GCF_000327345.1 Myotis davidii
CAGTCATTATTTCTTCAAATAGGTTTTCAATATCTTGCTATCTCTCCTCCTTCTGGCACCCCCATAATGTGAATATTGGTATGCTTGATACCAATTGATATGCTCGAAATTGTCCCAGAAGCTCCTGACATTATCTTCGTATTTTTGGATTCTTTTTTCATTCTGCTCTTCTGATTGGGTATTTTTTCCTCATATTTCAAATTGTTGATTTAATTCTCAGAATCCTCCACTCTACTATTAAATCCCTGTAAATCATTTTTTATTTCAGTTAGTGTATGTTTAATTTCTGACTGGTCCTTCTTCATGTCTTTGAAATTCTCCCTAAGATCCTTGCACATCTCACTAAGTCCCTTGAAGCTCTCATTAATTCCCTTGAAGCTCTCATTAAGATCCTTGAGCATCCTTTTAACCATTGTTTTGAACTCTGTATCTAATAGTTTGCTTGCTTCCTTTTCATTTAGTTCTTTTTCTGGAGATTTCACCTGTGTTTTCATTTGTGACACTTTTTTTGTCTGTATTTTGGCTGCTTTCCTGTGTTTGTTTCTATGTATTAGGTAGAGCTGTTATGACTCCTGGAATTGGTAGAGTGGCCTTGTGTAGTAGATGTCCTGTATGGCCTAGTGCAGTGATGGCAAACTTATGACATGCGTGTCAGAGGTGACACACAAACTCATTTTTTGGTTGATTTTTCTTTGTTAAATGGCATTTAAATATATAAAATAAATATCAAAAATAATAATCTTTGTTTTACTATGGTTGCAAATATCAAAAAATTTCTATATGTGACACGGCACCAGAGCTAAGTTAGGGTTTTTCAAAATGCTGATACGCCGAGCTCAAAAGGTTTGCCATCACTGGCCTAGTGGCTCAGCCTCCCCAGTCACCTGAGTGGGCACTCTAAGTGCAAACCGTTGTGAGCTGTTGTGCACAGTCTTGTTGTAGTTGAGACTTGATTGCTGTTGGTGTCACTGGGAGCAGTTGACCTCCAGGTCAATTGGCTGTGAGGACCAGCTGCATCTATAGTGAAGCACTGCTAAGAAGACACCCCTAAAGGGCAGGACTTGCTTCAGTGGGGCTTTGGTGCTCACTGAGTCTGCTTCTTGAGTGTGTCCCTTGTGGATGTGTAGGCTTGTGATCTGGTTTGGTCTGAAGGGGTCTACCAGGTGTACTGGCTCTTGGGCCTCCCAGGAGGTGCAAAGTCAGCCACTACCTAGAGCAGTGGTTCTCAACCTTCTGGCTCTTTAAATACAGTTCCTCATGTTGTGACCCAACCATAAAATTATTTTTGTTGCGACTTCCTAACTGTAATGTTGCTACTGTTATGAATCATAATGTAAATATCTGATATGCAGGATGGTTTTAGGAGACCCATGTGAAAGGGTCGTTCGACCGCCAAAGGGGTCACAATCCACAGGTTGAGAACCCCTGGCCTAGAGCCATCTGGCAGGAGCTACAGAGCGCCTTGCAGATGGTTACTACTTGAATTGGGCTTGGAAGTGTCCAGGCCAGGTCAAGCTGTGAAGCAAGGCAGGCTGCTGATGGTACAGGGTCTGGGCCCACTTATTGATAGGTATGGGGCACACTGATGCCAACTACTACTTGTTTGAGAGATTTTAGAAAAGTCTGAAGACTGATCCAGGACAGGCCATTCATATGGAAAAGTCTCTGCCAACAACTTGGGTGGGGCTGCAAATTGGATGGGGCAGGGTCTCAGGGACTCACCAGGGTGGAGTGGACAGTGTATGTCAGGCTGATGGAGACTTAGATATGGCTGCCAGACAGCTCTGCGACAGGGAGGTCCCAGCATTAGAACAATGACCCCACAAGTACCCCTATTTGGGAGAAAGCCATCTCCAAGTTCTTGCCCTGATGCCAGACAATCCAGTTTCTCCCCAAGTGTCCCAGGTTCCTTTTAAGCCATAGCCCCGGGGCTGGAGTTCAGAGGGAGCAAGTCTGACTAAGACAGTGATGGCGAACCTTTTGAGCTCAGCATGTCAAAATTTTGAAAAACCCTAACTTAACTCTGGTGCCGTGTCACATATAGAAATGTTCATAATTATTTTTTATATTTGCAACCATAGTAAAAAGAGATTTATATTTTTGATATTTATTTTATACATTTAAATGCCATTTAACAAATCAACCAAAAATATATATAAAATGAACAAAAACATAAAAACAGTATACATTTAGGAAAAACTAATAATAAAAACAATGATAATCAAATGGTATGAAACTAGAAATTAGTGACTTTTTTGGTGCTGAAGTTTGTCTGTTAATTCTTCGATTGCAGGTTCATACTAGGTGCACTTCAAGGCCAAGAAAGCACCACTAACTTCATCTGTTAGCCGGTTTCTTTTGTTTGTTTTAATATTACTCAATGCTGAGAACAAACTCTCGCAAAAATATGTTGATGAAAAAATTGTTAGCAAAGCCATCGCTAGATTTTTTATGTCGCTAAAAGTGTCAGGTACTCTGTTCCAAGCACTCAAGTTTCTTGTTCATAGTTGCAC
>NW_006282204.1:1001858-1027320 GCF_000327345.1 Myotis davidii
CCATTTGCCAAATGCACCCGAACGCACGGGAAGCTTACCCGAGGCACAGGTTGACAATAATGAGGCCGTTTCCAGAATTGGGCATTTTGTCACTCAAGTAAAAATAAAATGTCATGAGTAAAGATTAATCTCTTTATAGTGCAATTCTTAACCTTTTTATATTAATGTCAATATTGGAATGATGTATCTTGGATGTTTTCACTATCTATCTTTGCTACGCAACACCAATGTACATGTTTACATCCGGTTTTAGAATTGCATTATTGATCATGAGTAACGTGAGTGATGCCCAACTCTGGCCATTGCGGGAGACAGATATTTGAATTATGCAACTTTTTGTCTCTGTCGATGTGTGTCATCCAAAATGAGTTCATGTGTCACCTCTGACACGCGTGTCATAGGTTCGCCATCACTGGACTAAGACCATGTGCTGGCCCTTTAAGAGGCACTGCTGGGTTTCCAGCAGCCTCAGTGTTACTCAGCCACAATCCCCTCTGGTTTTTAAAGCCTAAAGTTACAGGGACCTCTCTTCCCATCTCTGTAACCTTGGAGTGGGAGTCTGGTGTGGGGCTGGAACCGCCTGCTTCTCATAGGTGGCCTCCGCAGTGAAGATACCCCTCCTGATTAAAAACACGACGCAGGTGGGTGTTGGACCAGCTCCTTCTGCGCCTCTGCCCCTCCTACCAGCCTCAATGTTCTTTCTTCTTTGCTTCTCTATTTGTAAAACTTCCATTCAGCCAAGTTTCAGGTGGTTCTGAGTGATGCTGGTTCTGTACTTTAGTTGTAATTTTGATGTGCTTGTGGGAGGCAGCAAGTATCGCCATCTTGGTTCTCCCAAGATTTTTAAAAGTCCTACAACTCAATAATAAAGAGGCAAGCAACCCAGTTTCAAAGATAAACAAAATATTCAAATAGTTTATCAAAGCAGATATATAAATGACTAATAAAGACATGAAAAGTATGCAACGCCATTATACATCAGGAAAATACAAATTTAAGCCATATGAGACACCCCTACCCTCCGCCAGGAAGGCAAAAATTAGTCTGACAATACTGTTAAGGATGTGAAGCCACTGTTGGTGAGACTATAAAATGGTATGATCAGGTTAGAAATATGTCTGCCATTTGTTTGCTCAAATAAGTCTAAACACACATCTATTCTATACTAGAGGCCCGGTGCACAAAAATTTGGGGCCTGGGGGGGGGGGGGGTCCCTCAGCCCGGCCTGTGCCCTCTCGCAATCTGGGACCCCTCGGGAGATAATGACCTGCTGGCTTAGGCCTGCTCCTGGGTGGCAGAGGGCAGGCCCAATCCCTAGGTGCAACCCCTGGTCGGGCTCAGAGCAGGGCCAATTGGGGAGTTGGGGCGCCGCCCCATCATGCACAGAGCAGGGCGGATTGGGAGGTTGTGATGCCTCCCTCAGTCACGATCAGGGTAGGGCCGATTGGGGGGTGGGGGCACCATCCCCTGTCACACTCAAGGCAGGGTCGATGGAGAGGTTGCTGCACCTCCCCCTGTCATGCACAGAGCAGGGCCAATCAGGGGGTTGGGGCGCTGCCCCCGTCACACACACAGCAGGGCCCGTGGTGGAGGGGGGGGCGTTGGGGAGCTCCCCCCTATCAGGCACAGAGCAGGGCTGATCAGGGGGTTGGGGTGCCTTCCCCTGTCACGAACAGAGCAGGATGGATAGGGAGGTTGTGGCCCCGCCCCCTGTCACACACAGAGCCGCAGGGCAATCAGGGGGTTTGGGCGCTACCCCCTGTGACGGTGATCCCGGTGCCGGGAGGCATATTACCCTTTTACTATATAGGATAGAGGCCTGGTGCATGGGTGGGGGCCAGCTGGTTTGCCCTGAAGGGTGTCCTGGCTCAGGGTGGGGATCCACACTGGGGTGCCTGGCCAGCCTGGGGGGGGGGATGTTGGCTGTTTGCAGCTGGTCACACGCCGTTCAGGGTGGGGGTCCCCACTGGGGTGCCTGGCCAGTCTGGGTGAGGGGCTGAGGGCTGTTTACAGGGTGGGGGTGACTGAAGCTCCCAACTGCTCCTTTTTTTCTTTTTCTTTTTTTTATTCTGGGCCAGGTTTAGCTTTGATGCTTGGCTCCAGCTCTTAGGCCTCCACAGCTGAAAGTAGGTTCCTGGCCTTTGCTTACAATGTTGCGAATCTGCTGGCTGAAGTCCAGTGGTATTTGTTAAAATGTTTCAAACTGCAGGCTCAGAGGCCTGCAGCGGCAGGCAGGAACGTTGGAGCCCTCCATCACTGAGGCAAGCAAGCCTCATGTTAGTTTCAAGCTGCCTGGCTGCCAGCCGCCATCTTGGCTGACAGTTAATTTGCATATCTCCCTGATTAGCCAATGAAAAGGGTAGCGGTCGTACGCCAATTACCATGTTTCTCTTTTATTAGTGTAGATGAGTCATCAGTGGCACTCCTATGAATTACCCTAAAGAAGGAAAACATATTTTCACAAAAGAGATGTGTAAGAATGTTTATAACAGCATTATCCATATTAGCCAAATAATTATTGGGAACAGTCAGGTAATTTTCAACCAGAAAATTAATGACCTCTGTTATATTTACACTGTGAAATATTGCTCAGTGAAAAAAAATGAATTAACTACTGAAAAAAGCAGTTACATTAATGAATCTTATTCTTTCTGATAAAAGAAGCCTTATGGAAAAGAGTATAATCTTGTGGGTTTTATTTATATGAAATTATATTACAGGCAATATTACCCTATGGTGAAATCAGAAAATAAAATGTATCTCTGAGGGAGTGTGATCAGGATCGACTGGAAAGGGGCATGAGAGAACTTTCTGGGGTTGAGGCTCTTGATTATCTTGTATGTGGTTTGGATTATGAAAATTGTATTTGTCAAAATGTATGTACTGTTAAGCAGATACACAGTTAAAATTTGTCCATTATATTGTATCTAATTTTACCTCAAATAAGAACTATAAACAACTAGTAAATGCTGAAGTATTTTGGTGGAAGTGTACTTATATTTCCAACTTCTTTGGCAGTGCATCCAAAGATTAGATGTATTGATATATATAAATTACATAGGTATTACATATGAATGTATGGAGATATATTCATTTAAATTAATATGTTATGTAGTATAAATTACATATGTATACCTCATTTTTTTAATGTATACTTGTCAGTCTCTTTTTGAGCCATAAATCCATTCTTTTACTCTGTTCTTTGATGCTGTAGCTACACTTCTGTTTTTCCAGCAGGCTCTATATAAGACTCTACTGTTAAAGCACAGGACTTGGGGAAGAAATTTGATCTTTCCTGTTGGCTTTCTGTCTGCTTGTAGTTCCTATGAGTGACATCCCAGCAACACTTCTTTGTTTGGCAGTAGCACTTTCTTCCTATAGCAGCAGCCAAATACAGTTTGCAGATTGTCCAACAGTTTTCAAAATCAGCCTCATCACACCCTCTCAAAGGTGAACCAGCTCCATGTGGCTGGAGCTCCTTCTCAGAAATCTAGGTCCAGCCCCAGAGGGCCCTTCTCTCACACTCTGGGACAGCACCAGCTGACTCGTGCGTTCTCCTCAGAAGTTTGGTGTTCAGCCCCACAGGACCTCTCCTCTAAGTTTATAATTTTTAGTAATTATAAACTCTTGCTTTTGTTCCCTTAGTCCTAGGGCTGGTGGCTGCTTGCTGCTGTTGCTACCTGATACCTTAGAATTTTCCTACCCTTTCTATTTTCTGCTGTACCTTGAACAGATACATAGCTCTCTATTATGTTCATATACCATAGTTTATGCAGTCTCCTATTTATGAGCAATTGATTTCAATATATTTCCACCACAGATAACATTAACAACAAACGTGTACATACCTTTTCTTCATATTGTTGGAGATATATATTTCAAGTCTGTTCCTGGAAGTAAGATTGCTGAATCAAACAGTAAATGCATATGTAATTTTGTTAAACATTACAAGATTCTCCATTACAGTTGTGCCATCTTGCATCCTACAAGCAATGAATTAAAGTGCCTTTTTGTCTATAATCTTGCTAACAGAGTGTGTGGTTAAGCTTTCTGATTTTTCCAGTGTGATAGGTAAGAAAAACATCGCTGTGGTTTTAATTTGCATTTATTTTACGTGTGACATTGAGAAACTTTTCATGTATTTGTGGGCCACATATATATCTTACTTTCGTGAACTGTCTGCACATTGAGAGGACTTCAGATGTAGATGTGATTGGAGCATCTATATTATGTTGGGAGTCACTGCCATTTCCAGGCATTCAGTATCATGTTGACATCAGATGAGTCTCCTCTTTCAAATCACATGGTTTTCCTTATGTTCTTAACTGTCCTTTATTTCTAATATTTGCTTTTCAGTTTGTTCAGTTTTAAGCATAGTTTGTTTCCTATTGCTACTTTTAGGTAAAATACCATCTGCGTTTTGTTAGGATACAAAGGACTATCCAACGTCCAAGCCCGTCAGGCTGGAAAACATCCTTACTCTTTCCTATTTACCCCTCTTCAGGACCCAGGAACCCAAGAGACCATGACGGAGGGAGTCCTGGTGAGTAGATATTTAAGCAAATTTATTTTATTATCCCAGTTGATACTAGCATATACATATATATATACATACACACACATATACATATATACACACACACACACATAAATATGGTTTTATGTGTGTATATACATATACAACTATCCTATATAATAAAAGCCTAATATGCTAATATTATGCTAAGGCTGCTCATAACAAAGAAAAATCAACCAAAAAATAGGTTCGCCATCACTGGACTGGTAGGTTAGCTTGCTGCTGGGTTCCTGCCAGTTGGGACTGAGTGAGATGGGCCAGACATGCCCTGGAGCCCTCCCATGTCCCCTCCCCAGCTGGCCAACCTCCTGCACCCCTCCCCGGCCCTGATCATGCACAGGTGGGTCCCTCAGCCTGGCCTGTGCCCTCTCTCATTTTGGGCTGAGGGTTGTCCCCCAAGTGCATGAATTTCATGCACCGGGCCTCTCGTACATAATAAGTTTGTTTATTCTTGTGCTAATTTTAAAAATTAGATTTATATTCTATGAAAACCACTTTTCAATCCCATATATTTGACAAACTTAAAAAAATATGTATCTATATCATGCTTTATTCTCTTTTGATTCTTTTTAAAATATATATATATATATTATTGTCCCTCCTGCACACCCACTACTGGGGATGTGCCCACAACCAAGGTACATGCCCTTGACTGGAATCGAACCTGGGACTTTTCAGTCCACAGGCCGATGCTCTAGCCACTGAGCCAAACTGGTTAGGACTCTCTTTTGATTCTTATAGCAATATATCTATCTTTATATAATGTGGTTTAGTGTTATGCTTTTCAAATGCGCATATTTTCATGTGTTGGCATTGCTTGCCTATTTATGTCTATATATAATTTTATTGATTTGATCTAAAAGTTTTTACATTGGGATGGTAATTTTTAAGTCAAATTTTTTACTTGGTATATTATCATACGTGAAAAACCCTTAATGAGGAATTTGCATTTACTGAATAGCTTGAGATTTTATCTTTGGCAAATATTAAATAGAAGGAAAAACTATGCACATTCTAGCATTAGCAACAAAAATTGGAACATAACCAGTAAGAGAATAGGTGAACCTGTTAGGCAGTCATTAAAAATACTCTTTTATGATATAATCTGTTGAGAAAAAAGTATTTAAATTGAATCTAGAGGTACCTGCATAACTAGCTAAATGGAGATGGATGGGGTTATTCCAGGCAATGGAATTAAACTCATGAACACATGTAGGACAGGAGGCCACATTCAGGGAGCTGTTGACTTTTTAATAGCTAGCATTGAGGGTGCACATGGGAGACTAGTAGAGATGAGGCTAGGAGGAAAATAGGTCATTAAAGATCTAGTTTGTAAAGTGAAAAAGTATGAAATTTCTCCTGGAAGTTATGAGAGAGAATCAGAACAATATTTAACATGAATAGGAGAAATGATATGATGTGGTAGTGGATGCATCTCTCCAAGTTTTGTTTGTATCTGAACACAAAAGTTTTGTTTTATACTGTTGCTGAACAAAGAATATTGTGACTTATGTTTTGCAATCCTATATAATAAAAGCCTAGGTGGCATCAATCCTCATGTGACATCCTCGTGCGATGTCATCACAAGATGGCTGCCACAAGATGACTGCCACAAGATGGGCAGCAGGAGAGGGCAGTTGTGGGCGATTGGGCCAGCAGGGGAGAGCAGTTGGGGGCCATCGGGCCAGCAAGGGAGGGCAGTTAAGGGCAATCAGGCCAGCAGGGGAGCAATTAGGCGTCAATCAGGCCGGCAGGGGAGCGGTTAGGGGGAGATCAGCTGGCAGGCAGAAGAGGTTAGGGGCAATCAGGCAGGCAGGCAGGCGAGCAGATAGGAGCCAGCAGTCCAGATTGTGAGAAGGATGTCCGACTACCAGTCAGTCCCATAGGGGTCCCAGATTGGAGAGGGTGCAGGCTGGGCTGAGGCACCTCCCCGCCCCACCATGCACGAATTTTATGCACTGGGCCTCTAGATTATATAATAATTTGTGTAATTAATCAAATTAATTTAGCTTGGCCATAGTGGCTCAGTAGGTTGAGCATTGTTCCATGCACCACAGGATTGCTAGTTTGATTCAGTCAGGGCTCATATCTGCGTTGCAGATCTGATCGACAGTCGGGGAGATTGTGGAAGGTAACTGATTGATGTTTCTCTCTCACATCAATGTTTCTGTCTCTTCCCTTTCCTCTCTCAAAGCATGTCTTCAAGTGAGGATAAAAAAAACCTACAGTATTTAAGAGAATGACTTGTTTTTCCTTGAACATTGGGATTTTATTTTGTCATCACTTACCAATTTTGGGTGGCATATTACTTGAGAACAGGCAGTATACCCTTAAGTTTCCTTAATGCCACACTATTTCTGGGGGAATGTTAAATATAGAGAAAGAAGGATGAAAGACTGAACATTCAAATTAAGGAAAAATGACAAGAGACAAGGGTACAAGGACTAAGAAGGATTGGAAGGAAAACAAGTAGGAAATTTAGATATATATTACATGAAATGAGGGAGAAATGGAAAACTATGCCTAATATTTTATTTCAAATCCACAAAAGACCTTATTGATATTTTTCCTTTTTTATTAAATTTATTGGGGTGACATTGGTTAATAAAATTATATAGGTTTCAAGTGACTTTTCTGTGATGCATGATCTGTCTATTACATGGTGTGTTTACCACCTAAAGTCAGATAATCTTTCATCACCATATATTAGGCCCCTTTAACTTTTACTATCTCCTAAACTCCTTATCTCTGGTAACCACAATACTGTTGTCTGTCTATGTTGTTTGTTAATTTGTTGCTTTTAGTTTTATACCCCACATATGAGTGAAATCATTATATGGTTCTTAACTTTTCCTGATGGACTTATTTTGCTTAGCATGATATTCTCAAAGTCCATCTGTGTTGTCACAAATGGTAGTATTTCATTTCTTATTATATCTGACTAGTATTCCATTATATATATGGACCACATCTTTATCCAATCATATATCAAAGGACAGTTCAGTTGTTTCCATGTCTTGGCCACTGTGAACATTACTACAATGAACATAGGGGTGCACATGATTGTGAACCTGTATTTTCAAATTTTACCCAAAAGGGAATTTTCTTCGTCATATGGTAAATCTATTCTTAATTTTTGAGGAACCACCCTACTGTTCTCTATAGTGGCTATACCAGTCTACACTCCCACCAGCAGTGAATGCAAGTTTCTTTTTTTTCACATCCTCTCCAATACTTGTTATTACTTGTCTTATCCTATATAATAAAAGGCTAATATGCAAATCATCCCCTCGGGAGTTTGACTGACCGGGAGTTTGACCACTCGCTATGACATGTGCTGAAAACCAGGGGGATGCGCTGAATGAAGGAAGGCCCCTGTTGGCAGCCAGCAGCCGGGGAAAGGAAGGCCTTGGCCAGCAGCTGGCAGCCTAACCGTACATGAATTTAATGCACCGGGCCTCTAGTCTCTATATATAACAGGCTAATATGCTAAGTGTCTGACCATTTGACTGGTCACTATGACACACACTGACCACCACAGGGCAGGTGCCAACACAGAAGCTGCCGAGCTGCAGTGACTTAGCAGCGGTGGTTCTCGGGTGATGCACCCCGAAACCAGACAGGAGAGAGCCCAATTTCTTGTGGGGGCCGCACGATTCCACCTTCGGCTATGAATTATGTTGTTGCTGGGGCACTGTTGGCCCTGCATCTGGTTTACTGCACACTTGCATTTGTGTTCCACACCCTGTATGACTGCAACTTTGCAGAGTGCCCTCTCACACTTGGGGACCCCTTAAGGGATGTCGGAGAGCCCATTTCAGCTCAATCCCCGCAGGCCAGGCCAAGGAACTCCCCCCCCCCCCCGCTGGAGGGACCACACTAATTCCACAGACGTCTTTCGAGCCATGGCACCCCAGGTGCAGCTGGCTGGGGAGGGACCACAGAAGGTTGGCTCCAGTGCATGTCTGGCCCGTCTTGCCCAGTCTTGCCCTGCCAGCCACCTTCTAATTAATTTCCTTTCAGTGTGCATGAATCTGTGCACTGTGTCACTAGTTTATAGTAGCCATTTTAAAGGTGTGAGATAATATCTCATTGTATTTTTTTGTTAATCCTCACGCAAGGATATTTTCTCCATTTATATTTAGAGAGAGTGGAAGGGAGAGGGAGAGACAGAGAGAGAGAAACATTGATGTGAGAGAGATATGTCAATAGGTTGCCTCCTGCACAGCTTGGGACTGAGCCTGTATCCGAGGTAGGTGCCCTTGACCGGAATTGAAGCCAGGACCTTTCAGTCCACAGGGTGATGCTCTCTCTACTGAGCCAAACCAGCTAGGGCTCATTGTAGTTTTTTTTGTTTTTTTTTCTGTTTGTTTGTTTGTTTTAAATATATTTTACTGATTTCTTACAGAGAGGAAGGGAGAGGGATAGAAAGCCAGAAACAACCATGAGAGAGAAACATGGATCAGCTGCCTCCTGCACGCCCCCCCACTGGGGATGTGCCCGCAACCAAGGTACATGCCCTTGACCGGAATCGAACCCAGGACCCTTGAGTCCGCAGGCCGAAGCTTTATCCACTGAGCTAAACCGGTTCTGGCCTCATTGTAGTTTTTATTTGCATTTCCCTAATAGCTATTGAAGTTGAGCATCTTTACATATACCTGTTGGCCATTTGTATGTGGCCTTGAGAGAAGTGTTTGTTCAGGTTCTCTGCCCATTTTTTAATTGGATTATTTGAGTTGTATGAGGTCTTTATACATTTTGGATATTAAACTCTTGTCAAAACTGTTGTTTGTAAATATAGTCTCCTGTTTTGTTGGTTGTCTTTTGTTTGTGGTTTCTTGTGCTGTGCAGAAATTTTTAGTTTGATAGAGACCCATTTTTTTATTTTTCCTTTGTTTCCCTTGCCCTTTGAGATATGTAAGAAAAAAATACTGTCTTTGCTCCATTGAGTGTTCTTGCCTCCTTTGTCAGATATAAATTGACCATAAAGATATGGGTTAATTTCTGGGCTCTCTGTTCTGTTCCATTGATCTATAGGCCTGTTCTCATCTCAGTAACAGGTTGTTCTGATTATGATGGTTTTGTAGTATAGTTTGATATCTGCTACTGTGATCCCTCCAACTTTGTTCTTCTTTCTCAAGATTGCTGAGGCTGTTCGGGGTCTTTGTCAATCCCACACAAATTCTGGATTTGTGAAGTATGCCATTGATATTTAAATAGGGATTGCATTGAATCTAGATTGCTTTGGGTAGGATGAACGTTTTAATTATGTTAATTCTTCTAATCGGTGAGCATGGTATATATTGACACTTGTCTGTTGGTTAAGTTTATGACTAGCTAACTACCTTATTTATTTTGTTGCAGTCATAAATGGGATTGTTTTCTTGGTTTCTCTTTCTGAGAGTTTGTTATTGGTGTATTAAAATACCCCTGGATATTAATTTTGTATCTTGCCACTTTGCCAAATTCATTCATTCAATCTAATATTATGTTGGTGGAGTCTTTGGAGTGGTTCTCAACCTTCTGGCCCTTTAAATACAGTTCCTCATGTTGTGACCCAACCATAAAATTATTTTTGTTGCTACTTCATAACTGTAATGTTGCTACTGTTATGAATCATAATGTAAATATCTGATATGCAGGATGGTCTTAGGCGACCCCTGTGAGTCGTTCGACCGCCAAAGGGGTCACGACCCACAGGTTGAGAACCACTGCTTTAGGGTTTACTATATATGATATCATGTCATCTACAAATAATGTCAGTTTTATTTCCTCCTTTACAATTTTGATGGCTTTCATTTCTTCTTGTCTGATCACTGTGGCTAGGACTTTCTGTACTATCCTATATCATAAAAGGGTAATATGCAAATTGACCCTAATGGCAGAACGACCAGGAACGCTATGACATGCACTGACCACCAGGGGGCAGATGCTTAATGCAGGAGCTGCCCTCTGGTGGTCAGTGCACTTCCACAGGGAGAGTGCTGCTCAGCCAGAAGCCAGCTCATAGCTGGCCAGCGCAGCGGTAGTAGCGGAGCCTCTCCTACCTCCGTGGCAGTGCTAAGGATGTCTGACTAATGGCTTAGGCCCACTCATTAGTCGGACATCTCCTGAGGGCTCCTAGGCTGCTAGAGGGATGTCTGACTGCCAACGGGTCTAAGTGGACATTCCCCTGAGGGCTCCTGGGCTGCCAGAAGGATCCTGGACTGCGAGAGGGCGCAGGCTGGGCTGAGGGACACCACCCCCCCACCGAGTGCATGAATTTTCGTGCACTGGGCCTCTAGTGTTGAATAAGAGTGGTGAAAGAAGACATTCCTGTCCTGTTCCTGACAAAGGAAATGCTTTTAGTTTTTGCCCAGTGAGTATGAGGGTGGCTGTAAGTTTGTCAAATATGACCTTTATAATGTTGTGGTATGATTCCTCTATTCTCACTTTGCTGAGAATTTTTATCAAAAATGGGTGCTGAATTTTGTTGAATTCCTTTACTGCAGCTATTGATATGATCATGTGGTTTTTATCCTTTATTTTGTTTATGTGATGTATCACATTGATTTATTTACAAATATTGCATCATCCTGTATCCCTGGAATAAATCTTACTTGGTCATGTGTATGATTTATGTAATGTATTGCTGGTTCCAATTTGTTAATATTTTGTTGAGGATTTTAGCATCTTTTTTTTTCAGAGATAATGGCCTATAATTTTCTTTTTGTATTGACTCTTTGTCTAGTTTTTCAATTAGGATAATGCTGACCTCATTAAAAAAAAGCTTGGAAATCATCCTTCATCTTAAATTTTTTGGAATAGTTTGAAGAGAATAGGTGTTAACTATTTGAATGTGTGGTAAAATTTACCTGTGAATCCATCTGATTCAGGATGTTTGCTTCCTGGGAGTTTTTTTTATTACTCTTTCAATTTCATTCATTGTTATCCATCTATTTGGTTTTCTCATTCTTTCCAATTGAGTTTTGGATAACGGTATTTAAATATTTATTTAATGATTTATAATTATTCAAGATTTTCACATAAAGTTTACATATATCATTGTTTCCAAATATTAAAAGTACCTTTTCCAATTTATGATTTTATCCATTCTGTTCTTTATTGAACAAAAATCTTTACTTTGACATAATTCATCATTTTTTTGCCATGTGGTCTCTTCCATTAGGTCTTCATTTAAGAATTCCAACACTACTCCTAAATTCATAAATATTCTCCTAATATTTCTCTTTTATGGTATTTCCTTCTATAATTTTGTTGTTAATCTATGACAAGTTAACATTTGTGTATTTGGTTTAGGTTAGAATTCCATATTATTTTCCTTCCCATAGAGAAAAACAGTTTTCCAAAAATAATCTGTCCTAAAATTATCTCTTTCTTCATATTAGTCTGTCTATTCTTACACAGATGTCATATTACGATTAACAATTATTTTTGGTCAGAAATAGCCTCCAAGAAAATCCGTATTATGGAATTTAACAAACAAGGACTTTTAAGGTGGCTATTTTAACTATTCTCATTGAAATAAGAGAAAATAAGTGTTCAGTGAAATAAATGATTTTTAAAAATCGCAGCCAATAAATACAAATGATAATAAAGAAGTAAGACACTAAATCTAGAATTAGAAAATACAGGACAGATAATAGCCAAACTGAGATGACAGGAGAAAGAGGAAATGATATTGGAACAGTAAAATGTATTCAATTAAAAAATAAGTAAATCAAAATGGAGTTACAGTGAAAAGTGGGTAAATAAAAAAATTCTAACATTTGTGTTACTAGAGTCCTCAGGGGAAAGGAGAAAAGAAGGCAGAATAAATTAGGTATAGAAAAATGGCTGGAAGAGTCCTAAATTTAAGACAATAACCATAAAGTGACTGGAGCAGATACCGTGGGGCCTTGACTTATGAGTGTCCAGACTAACGAGTTTTTCGAGATACCAGCGTCCCTCAGCAGATTTTTTGCTTTGACTTGCGAGCTAAAATTCGGGTTACAAGCCAGCTTCAGATACCCCACCACTAGTTGGTGCAGCGAACGTCACAGTGAAACCATAACATCAGCCCAGCATCACGTGTCTCACTTGTTCACAGTTGATTTGACATACGAGTAATTTGAGTTACGAGCTCTGTCACATAATGAATTAAACTCGTAAGCCAAGGCCCCACTGTATCTTATCTAATAAAGAGGGGGTAAGCAAATTGACTGTCACATTGTAATGGTCAAGATGGCTGCTCCCACAGTGGAGGCTGAGTTCCTGTAACGAGCCTTAACGAGCAATCAGCAGAGACCTGAGGCTGTGTGGTGCTGGGCCAGGGAAGGGGACCTGAGGCTGCTCCCCCAACCTGGTGGGGCTTGACGGCGACCTCAGGCTACACCCCATACCTCTGTAGAGCTTGATGGGGGACCACATGCCACGCCCTCCACCCTGGCACCCGGCCAGGGGACCTTACAACACACCCTACACCCTGGCGCTGGGCCAGGAGGCCTGAGGCCATGCTCTCTGGCCAGTGGGGATTGACAGGGGACCTCAGGCCATGCCCCCACCCTGGTGCTGGGCCAGGGGACCTCAGGCCACACCCCCTTCCCTGGCACCGGGCCAGAGGACCTGAGGCCATGCCCCCTGCACAGGTGCCAGGCCAGGGGACCTGAAGCTGCACCTCCCATCCGCGGAGCTTGATGGGGGACCTCTGGCCATGGCCTCGCCCATGGGGCTTGATGGGGAACCTCAAGGTGCAACCCCCACCTCAGCCCGGGCCGTGGGACCTCAGGCCATGTCCCCCACCCAACAAAGCTTGATGGGGGACCTCAGGCTGCAACCCCCGCCTGGCAGGGCTTGACAAGGGACCTGAGGCTGTGCCCTCTGCCCAAGCACCAGGCTGGGGGACCTGAGGCTGTGCCTCTCGCCTGGCGGGGCTTGATGGGGGAACCTGGGCTGGGGGACCTCAGGCCATGCCCCCTTCCTCAGCACCAGGCCAGGCAACCTGAGGCTGCGCCTTCCCACCCAGTGGGGCTTGATGGGGGTGGGGCCAGCCATATCTGGATCTAGCCCAATGGGGGTGGGGCCGGCTGGGTCTGGGTCTTGTGCAATTTTGAAGCACACATGGGTGGGTGGGACTTGACTCTGGTTCACATGGCATGCCCCAGACTCTGACAGGAGGAAGATTTTCATATACATTTTACTAATTTTCTTTCATCTCTGACACTTCTGTTATAGAGAAAGGGCAAATAGCAATATTAAAATATTTCCATTAAATAATTCCCTTTACACATGCATGAATTTTGTGTACCGGGTCACTAGTATACATATAAGATAAAATAGGTGTTGCTTTGTTTTTTTAAATATATTTTATTGATATTTTACAGAGAGGAAGGGAGAGGGATAGAGAGTTAGAAACATCGATGAGAGAGAAATATCAGCTGCCTCCTGCACACCTCCCGCCAGGGATGTGCCCGCAACCAAGGCACATGCCCTTGACTGGAATCAAACCTGG
Organism: Myotis davidii; assembly: GCF_000327345.1. Classification (NCBI taxonomy): domain Eukaryota; kingdom Metazoa; phylum Chordata; class Mammalia; order Chiroptera; family Vespertilionidae; genus Myotis; species Myotis davidii. The sequence goes on from NW_006282204.1 coordinate 1,015,925, forward strand.
GATCCTTCAGTGTGCAGGCTGACACTCTATCCACTGAGCCAAACCGGTTACGGCATAAAATAGGTTTTAAGAAACAGGCCCTCCCTGACTGGTTTGGCTCAGTGGATAGAATGTCAGCTTGTGAACTGAAGGGTCCCTGGCTCGATTCCTGTCAAGGGCACATGCCTGCATTGCGGGTCAATCCCCAGTGGGGAGCGTACAGGAGGCAGAAGATCGATGATTCTCTCGCATCATTGATGTTTCTATCTCTCTCTTCCTCTCCCTTCCTCTCTGAAATCAATAAAAATATATTTTAAGAAAAAGAAACAGGCCCTTTCAGTTTTATATCTCACATATAAATGAAATCACATGCTTCTCAACTTTTTCAGTTTGACTTATTTCACTTTGCATGATATTCTCAAGGTCCATCTATGTTATTAATGGCAGAATTTCATCTTTTCTTATGGCTGAAAATAACAAATGAACCAGCAAGAATAGCTAGCAGACACAGACAAAATAGGGTGCTTACCAGAGGGATGGTGGGTGGGGGCAGTGAAAACAATTAATTAGGAAAACAGCTGGTACTGAATATTTAAGCTTCCAGAAGAACAATTAATGAATCATTTTTTAATCTTTATTATTATTGTTTATTAAAACTGGACAGCTTCACCCTTAATCTGTTCCAGCCATAGGAACACTGTCATTTCTCAATTATCTATCCTATCTAATAAAAGAGTAATATGCAAATTAACCATCACTCCCTCATTCTGTTACAAAGATGGCAGCAGCCACAGAGCTGGAGTGAGCAGGAGGCTTGGTTGCCCCCAGTGATGGAGGAAGCCAAGCTTCCTGCCTGCCCTGGCCAGCCCTGAGCTCCGCTCAAGGCTACAAAGTTTCAATTACAGAAGATAAATGAATCCAAGATACCTGCTTCCAGCCCGTGGGCATGGCCAGCCTGAACAGGGCCCTCAGCCTCTCACCCAGGCTGGCCAGGCACCCCAGCGGGACCCCCCTCCCCACCCTGAAGGGGCTGTGGCCAGCCTGAAAACAGCCATCAGCCCCTCACCTAGGCTGACCACACCCCCATGGGGTGAGGGTCCCCACTGGGGGGCTTGACCAGCCTGCAAACAGCCATCAGCCCCTCACCAAGCCGAGCACACCCCAGTGGGGACCCCCACCCTGAAGGGGGTGTGACCAGCCTGCAGACAGCCATCAGCCCCTTACCCAGGCTAACCAGGCATCCTAGCGGGACCCCCACCCTGATCCAGGACACCCTTCAGGGCAAACCAGCCCGCCCATGTACCAGGCCTCTATTCTATATAATAAAAGGGTAATATGCAAATTGACCCTAATAGCAGAACGGCTGGGGAATAACTGGTCACTATGACACACACTGACAGAAGGATGTCTGACTGCCAGCTTAGGCCCAATTCCCTGTGGAGCAGGCCTAAGCCAGCAGGTGGACATCCCCTTAGGGGTCCCAGACTGTGAGAGAACACAGGCCAGGCTGAGGGAACCACCCCCCGAGTCCACAAATTTTTGTGCACTGGCCCTCTAGTATATATACAAAATAGAAAAATATGCAAACTAGCCATGACACCATAACATCATGACCAAACATCAGGGACCTGAGGGTGCATGGTGGGGTGAGGGACCTCAGGCCACTCCCTCCACCCTGTGGGGCTTGACAGGGGACATCAGGACCTCCCCCCCCCCCGCACCAGGCCAGGAGACATCAGGTGCAACCCCCTCAACCCTGGCACCAGGCCGGGAGACCTCAGGCCATGCCCCCTGTCTGGTGGGGCTTTATAGGGTCCTCAGGCCACCCCTTGCCTGGCAGGGCTTGATGGAGACCTCAGGCTGTGCCCCCCACCTGGTGGGACTTGATAGAGGACCTCAGGCCATGCCCCACACCCCAGCGCTGGGCCGGGGGACCTCAGGCTGCACCCCAACCTGGCGGGGCTTGACAGGGGACCTCAGGTTGCACCCCCTGCCCAGTTGATCTTTATGGGGATCTCAGGCTGCACCCCTTGCCTGGTGGGGCTTGACAGGGGACCTCAGATCACACCCTCCCACCCCAGCACTGGGCCAGGAGACCTCATGCCATGCTCCCTGCCCCAGTGCTGGGCTGGGGGACCTCAGGCCGCTCCCCCTACCTGGTGTGGCTTGACAGGGACCTCAGGCTGTGGCCCCCACCTGGCAGGGCTTGACGGGGTTCCTCAGGCCATGCCCCCCCTCCCGTGCCAGGCCAGGGGACCTCAGGCTGTGCCCCCTGCCCCCAAGTGCGTCTGGGTGGCGGGCGGGGACATGACTCTGGGTCCCACAGCGCACCCCAGACTCTGACAGGAGGGAGATTTCCATTTACATTTTACTAATTTTCTTTCATCTCTGACACTTCTATTATAGAGAAAGGTCAAATAGCAATATTAAAATATTTTCTATAATTAATTCCTTTTTAATGTGCACAAATTTTGTGTACTGGGTCATGTTTTTATAAAATGAATATCTCTTCCAAGAAAGGAAATGGCCTTTTGACATAATAAAAAATATTTGTTGTAAAAAATTCATACATATTCATATTTTTGCATGAGGCTTTCCAATTTTCCTAGCACCCTTTATTGAGGAGGGTTCTCTTTTCATCATTGTATGTTTTTGGTTTTTTATTGAAAATTATTTGCCCATAAATATGTGGTTTTATTTCCTGGCTCTCTATTCTGTTCCATTGGTCTGTGTGTCTATTTTGTTTGTTTGATTTGCCAATACCATGCTGTTTTGATGATTGTTGCTTTGTAGTATAATTTGAAGTCAGGGAGGGTGATACCTCCAGCTTCATTATTTTTTGTTGTTGTTTCCCTCCTCAGGATTGCTTTCGCTATTTCAAGTTTTTTATGGTTCCATACAAATTTGTTGATTTCCCAGATCTTGGTTTTTGTAAATGATGCTGCTATAAACATAGGGGTGCATATATCCTTTCTGATTGTTATTTCAGAATCCTCAGGATATATCCTCAGAAGTGGGATCGCTGGGTCAAAGGGCAGTTCCATATTTAATATTTTGAGGAAACAGCATACTGTTTTCCACAGTGGCTGCACCAGTTTGCATTCCCACCAACAGTGCACTAGAGTTTCTCCACATCCTATCCTGCACTTGTTGTTTGTTGATTTGTTGATATTAGTCAGTTTGGCAGGTGTGAGGTGATGCCTTGTTTTAGTTTTAATTTGCATCTCCTTAATGATTAGTGACCTTGAGCATTTTTTCATATATCTATTGGCTATATGTATTTGCTCTTTGGAGAAGTGTCTATCCAGGTCCTTTGCCCATTTTTTAATTGGGTTGTTTTTCTTTTGTTAAGTTCCTTATATATTTTGAAAGTATCCCCTTATCAGAAGAATCATTGGCAAATATGTTCTCCCATACAGTGGGCTTCCTTTACATTTTGATGATACTTTATTTTCTGTGCAGAAGCTTTTTTATTTTTACAGAGTCCCATTTGTTTATGTTTTCCTTTGTTTCCCTTGTCCTAGAAGATGAATCAGCAAACATATTGCTACGGGAGATAACTGAAATTTTTTTGCCTATCGTTACTTCTAGGATTTCTATGGTTTTGAGACTTATATTTAAGCCTTTTATCCATTTTGAGTTTATTCTTGTCTTTCTTTCTTTCTTATCATGTGATACTTGTCTTTCTCTAACTGACTTATTTTACTCAGCATGATACTTTCCAGGTCCCTCTTTACTGTCACAAAGATTGAAATCTCCTTTTATTACAGCCACATAGTATTCCATGGTGTAAATGTACCACAGCTTGCTTTATCCACTCATCTACTGATGGGCACTTGCTCTGTTTCTAGATCTTAGCTATTGTAAATAACACCACAATGAAAATAGGGGTGCTTATATTCTTTCTGATTGGGGTTTCAGGTTTCTTAGAATATATTCCTAGCAGTGGAGTAATTGAGTCAAATGGCAGTTCTCTTTTTAATTTTTTGTGGAAACTCCATGCTATTTTCCAAAGTGGTTGTACCAGTCAGCATTCCCACCAGCAGTGTACAAGGATTCCTTTTTCTCCAGATCCCACAAGCACTTGCTGTTGACTTATTGATGGTAGCTACTCTTGGAATATCTGGTTTAGGAATTAGGATAATGTTGGCCTCATAAAAAGTGCTTGGAAATCTACCTGCTTTTGTGTTGTTGTTTTTTGTTTTTGTTTTTTTTAAAATATATTTTATTGATTTTTTACAGAGAGGAAGGGAGAGGATAGAGAGTTAGAAACATCGATGAGAGAGAAACATCGATCAGCTGCCTCCTGCACACCTCCCACTGGGGATGTGCCCGCAACCAAGGTACATGCCCTCCCCACTTGAGCCTCTCTCTCTCTCTTCCCCCACAGAACTGTCCCAAGTGTAGCAGGGTCTAAACCAGGGGTGGGCAAACTTTTTGACTCGAGGGCCACAATGTGTTCTTAAACTGGACTGGAGGGCCAGAACAAAAGCGTGGATGGAGTGTTTGTGTGAACTAATATAAATTCAAAGTAAACATCATTTCATAAAAGGGTACGGTCTTTTTTTTTTTTAGTTTTATTCATTTCAAACGGGCTGGATCTGGCCCGCAGGCTGTAGTTTGCCCACGGCTGGTCTAAACTCACAGGGCAGCTTTGATATGCCTCCCCACAATGTAGCTGCAGAACCTTCCACTCACCCCTCTGATTCCCAGACAGAAGCCTCCCTGGGAGATACAGTCCGAAAAACCCAGCTCTGGGTGGATCTCTGGCACCCCATGCCATCAAACCCAGCAGGACAAGCCAAGAATCCCAGCCCTGTGTTCTTCCTCTGTGCCACTGAGCCCAGAAGGATGGGGCAGACCAAGTAGTTTAGCAGAGGGGAGAGGAGTGTGGACCATGCACTTGTGGTGGATGAGTCTGATTTTCTTTCCCAAGTCACACAGTTTAGTCACTGACCGACTCTCTGCCCAAAGCCTTTCCGGAGAATCGAGGGCCCCCCCTAAGGGGAGGGAATTCTGCAGTCACAATATCCCCCATGTTGAGAACCGCTGGCCTACACTAGTAAAAGAGAAAGATGCAAATTAACCATTATCTGTCACTCTGCCACTCTGCTACACCCACAAGCCACGCCCAGAAACCAATCAGGAGTGAGTATGCAAATTAGCCCAACTAAGATGGCGGCTGCCATGGAGCTGGAGTGAGAAGGATGCTTGGGTTGCCCCTGGCGATGGAGGAAGCCAAGCTTCCTGCCTGCCCTGGCCGGCCCACAGCTCCGCTCAAGGCTACAAAGTTTCAATTATAAAAGGTAAATAAATCCCAGATACCTGCTTCCAGTCCACCGTGGTCTCTGCTCAAAGAGGCGCTGAAAAAAAAAGGCAAAAAGGAGTGGCTGGGAGCTTGGGTCTCTGGGGGGCATGGCCAGCCTGAAACGGCCATCAGCCCCTCACCCAGGCTGGCCAGGCAGCCCAGTGGGGACCCCCACCCTGAAGGGGGTGTGACGCCAGGCTGACGGCTGCCAGTACAGCAGTGGTGGCAGGAGCCTCTCCTGCCTCAGCAGCAATAAGGATGTCCTACTGAAGCTAAGGCCTGCTCCCTGATGGCAAGTGGACATCTCCTGAGGGTTTCCGGGCTACCAGAAGGATGTCTGACTGCCAGCTTAGGCTTGATTCCCCGGGGAACAGGCTTAAGCCACCAGGTGGACATCCCCCGAGGGGTCCCAGACTGCGAGAGGGAACAGGCCAGGCTGAGGGACCCCCCCGAGTGCGCAAATTTTTGTGCATTGGGCCTCTAGTTCATATTATAAACACAGAAAAGTCTAAAATTAGTTACCTGAATTCCAAACTTAAAAATTAGTAGAAGAAAATAAAAGTAAAGCTTTAGCTGCCTTTTAGTTGTTGGCTGACTTGATTTTAGTGAGACCATGTTCCTTGGGGCCATCCTGCATTACTAGAACAGTGGTTCTCAACCTGTGGGTCACGACTCCTTTGGGGGTCAAACAACCCTTTCACAGGGGTCGCCTAAGACCATTGGAAAACACATATATAATTACATATTGTTTTTGTGATTAATCACTATGCTTTAATTATGTTCAATTTGTAACAATGAAATTGAGGGTCACCACAACATGAGGAACTGTATTAAAGGGTCGCGGCATTAGGAAGGTTGAGAATCACTGCACTAGAATATGGCTGTCATTCTGAATTTTAGTTCTTTTATTACATTTCCAAGTCTTCATTCACCAATGTTTTATTAAAGCTGCATTTTACAGAGAGGAAGGAAGATAGAGAGTTAGAAACATCGATGAGAGAGAAACATCGATCAGCTGCCTCCTGCACACCTCCCACCAGGGATGTGCCCATAACCAAAGTATATGCCCTTGACTGGAATCGAACCTGGGACCCTTCAGCCCGCAGGCCAACACTCTATCCACTGAGCCAAACTGGTTATAGCTAAAGCTGCATTTTTAGTAAAACTAAATTGCATTCAGCAAATCTACTGTTTTCCTTTAAGATAGTTAGTTTTCAGAAGATATAAATCAGATTCAGCTGAAAAAGTCAAACCTAGAGGGAAGGCAAGGGAAGATGGGATGGGGGGAGGGTGAAAAGAGAACAACAAAATAATTTGTATGCATATAAGCATAACGAATAGACAGACAGTAGGGTTGTGGGGGCCTGAGCTGGGAGAGAACAGTGGGGAATAAAGGAGACATATGTAATACTTTCAACAATAAGATCTTTAAAAAAAAAAAAACACACAGAAAGAAGTATCCCTTTAGTGCCAAAACTGTGATATGTTCTCAGAGTAATTATGTTCAGTTGGCCTTGGTACAAAATTAAATTTATGTTCTGTAGATGACAAGCTGTGACTTACTTGAATTGCCTTGTTCGTCTGAGCTGTCCCTCAGTCTGTTTTATTTGACACTGCTTTGTCATGCAGGGTACATCAGAGAAGGGTTCGTGGCTGTGCAGCATGCCTTAGATAAGGCCATCATGCTGTACCATGGGGGCCGTGCTGCCCAGAAGCTGTTTGATGGCATTAATGTTCTTATACAGAGATTTCCACATCCAGCTTATGCTGAAGACAGGTTAATTAGGATCCTTAGTGGCTTCCTCCCTTTGATGTTCATACTCATGTTCTCTCCAACTGTACTTTCCACCATGCGAACCCTTGTGTCGGAAAAAGAAAAAAGATTGAAGGTAATCCCAATTATTATCTGATAAAGTTTCTGTAATTATATTTTTATGCCTATGGAGTTCTAAATGGAGACTTAGACTATTTCTGCATATTCAGCATTGGTAGGTAGATGTTACGCCTAGTGGCAGCAAATTACATCTCAGTAACAGCAAATGTAGAACAGAAAGTGATGCAACTTTCTAATTTTTCAAGCTGGCAGAATTGCAGAGGCAAACCATTTCTGGGAAGCCACAAAAAGGAAAATCCTGAAGGCAAGGAGGTCACTGGGGGAATTTGTAGTCTGTAGTACCTAGGAACCCCAAACACAGTTCACCACCTAACTAAATTAACTTAAATTCCCACTCTTTCAGTCTATTTACCTTGATAGCTACAGCCCTAGATAACATGTCTGGGTTTCAACAAAAAGAAATTTTAAAGCGCATCAAAAATTAAGAAGTGACAGTCCAAAGAGTCAAATTAGTTATCAGAGCTAGACTCAGATAAGACAGAGATGTTGGAAATATCAGACAAGGAATTTAAAATTATTATGGTTAGTAATTTAAAGGCTCTAAAGGAAAAGGTATATGTGTCCAGCATCAAGACCATCCCCATTTTCTGAAATGCAGTGGGACTCAGCATATAGTTATACTCACATCTGGAATTTCTTAGAGTGGTGTAGTAAATACCCATAGCTAGATCGTAAGAGGAAATGACACAGGAAAAGCCTAGAAAAATTGACCTTGCAAACACGACTTTCTAATCGTCTCAAGCCTCTTTGTTAGCTCTTTTCTGCACAGTAGAAAACATGCAAGATCAGACAGTTAATGCTATTAGAGAGAGAAAAACTATAAGGAGTTAAAGGAAAATGATAGAAGTAAAATTATGCTAGCTGAAATGAAGAATGCTTTTGACAGGCTCATCAGTACATTTGACCTTGATGAGGAAAGAATCAGAGAATTGAATAAAACAGTTGAAATTATACAAACTTAAAGAGAAAACAAAATTTAAAAATTCAGAAAAAAGCATACAAAAAGTGTAGGACAATATTAAACGGTATAACATGTACGTAATTGGAATCCCTCTAAGAAGATATGAGAGAATAGAGCTAATATGCAGAGTATTATGCTAAGTGAAATACCAGTAAGCTAGTGAGAAAAAGACAAATATCACATGATCTCTCTTATATATGGAATCTAATGAACAAAATAAACTGACAAACAAAATAGATACAGAGACATGGAAGCATGGAACAGATGATTCTCAGAGTGGAGGTAGGGAGTGGAAAGAAATTAACCAAAGAATTTATATGCATATGTGCATAACCCTTGGACACAGGCAATAGTGAGGTAATGGCCTGGAGGGAGGTTGGAAGTGGGGAGGAGGGTATCAATGGGGAGGAAAAGGGAACATCTGTAATACTTTCAACAATAAAGGTAAATTTTAAAAAGAAGTAATGGCAGAGAGTTTTTTCCAAAATCAGTGGTACGTATCAAACCACAAATTGAAGAAGGTCAGAGAACACAAAACAGGATAAATACAACACTACACACACACACACACACACACACACACACACACACGCACGCACGCACACACACGCACACACATACACCTAGAAGTAATTATATTTAAACTTCTGAAAACCAAAGACAAAGAGAATATATTGAGAGCAGCCAGAGGCAGAGAAAAGGCCACATTGTCTACAAGAAACAAGCATAAGAAGTATAACTGACTTCTAACTTACAATTGGATTTTTAAAATAAAAAACATAGACACACTTCTCTAATATTCCAGAAAGTATACTATAATATAAAAGAGATCTTAATATTTCAAAGTTTAATTTGAAATGCTTTCCATTTTGGTCCCATACTAAGTATAGTACTGAAAACGATGTCTGAAATCAGGAGAAATATCTATAATGCTAATACTGTCCTTATTAACTCCATAATTTTGACCAACATACTTGACTTTGAGCATTGCTTCTTCTCATTCACAAAATAGAGATATTACCTGTTTATATAGAATTTTATGGGAATTTAATTTTAAAATGTATGTGAAAGCACTATGAATTACTGTTATATGTTATATTTGATTTGTGTTGACTTTCCTACAGGAGTACCAACTCATAATTGGACTTAGAAACTGGATGATCTGGGCTTCCTATTTCCTCGTAGTCTTCTTTTTTTATATCATTATCATCTTTTTGATATGTGTGTTATTCTTTGCCAAGGCAAGTGTCTAATTTTGTGCTATCCAATAGATATTTGAGTCACTATGAAATATTAAATCTTTAGTAGCCACTATACATTTTAAAGAAAGAAAGAACAGATGAAATTATTTTAACAATATATTTAATTTAACTCAGTATATACAAAATATATCAACATGCAATCTATTTGAAAATTAAGATATTTTATTTTACATTCTTTTTTGTACTGTCTTCAAACTGCAGTCTGTGTTTTATATTTAAAGCACATCTCAATTCATATGCAATATCATTAGAAGTACCTAATATGTACTTGACACTGTATTTGTTTTTTAATTTAAATTAAAGTAATTAAAATTAAATGATATTTACATAAGCTACCTTCTGAGTGCTCAGTAGCTAATGTGGTTCATGCCTGCCATATTGGATATTTTCTTCCAAGATGGTAGTCTGCTGCAGCTGTCCTCTGAGAGGGATAAAGTCATTCCTCTCAAGTGTGCACTGATTGGTCTCAGGAAGATGAAATATGGCTTATATTGTCTCCACTATGGAGACTCATAGGCTGCTGAATCTCCAAGGGAAAAAAAACACCAGAAAACCTTCTGTAAGAAATAAGTTATTTAGTTAACTTTCCCACAAATTAAGCTTCAGTAACTGAGTAATGTGATCCATTTCTTTAGGGCCTTCATTTTCTCCTTTTTCCCTTGTGTTTATGTGATAGTACTTATGGTGTGCCTTAAATTGTCATATTGTTTTATTGTAGATTTTCAATGAGCCAATTTTCCGCTACAGTGACTATAGCTTCATCTTTGTCTTTTTCATGTGTTATGCCATTGCTTCAATATTCTTTGGCTTTATGGTTAGCACATTCTTCAGTAAAGGTGAGTCACCCCATACATAATGCAATTTCTGTTCTAATTGACCAAAATGGGATCTTATTTGGGTGCTCCTTCTAGACATCTCATATGTAGTCTTTGTGTGTGTGTGTTGATTTTAGAGAGGAAGGGAGAAGGAGAGAGGGATAGAAACATCAATGGTGAGAGAGAATCATTGATTGTCTGCCTCCTGCATGCCCCTTCTGGGGATCAAGCCCACAACCCAGGCATGTGCCCTGACTGGGAATTAAACCATGACCTTCTGGTTCATAGGTCAACACTTAAACACTGAGCCATGTCTGCTAAGCTCATATGTATAGTCTTGACTTACATTCTATCATAGAAGATGAATTGTATATGAAATCATTTAACAGGAGATAAAGAGAACATTGAAAATTAATGTGTCCCAATGTAAATATTAAAAAGGATATAAAATAAAATTGTGACCAGTTATAACTTAGGATAAATAAACAATTCTTCCTGCAGAAGAATTGATTTCTTTTTTTAATTTTTTTATTTTCCCACCTTTTTATTGAATTTATTGGGGTGACACTGACAAAATTAAAATTATACAGGTTTCAGGTACACAATTCCAAAACACATCATCTGAACACTGTATTGTGTGTTCACCACTGTAAGTCAACTTCGTCTGTAACCATTTATCCCCTCTATGAATGCAATGTAAATTGGAGATTTATTTCACATTAAAGACTTTAATCCATTATTTTTTAAAAATTCTTTGTTGTATAAAATATTACGTAAGTCTCCTTTTTCCCCCGATTGACCTCTCCCTGGATACTCCCACCCTTCCGGCACATGCCCTCACCCACTTAGTGTCTGTGTCCACCGGTTATGCTTATATGCATGCATACAAGTCCTTCCGTTTATCTCTTACGCCCGCGCCACCCTCCCCTGCCTTCACTCTGAGGTTTGACAATCTGTTCCATGCTTCTCTAGTTCTGGATCTATTTTTGTTTATGATGTTCATTATATTCCACAAATGAGTGAGATCATGTGATATTTATCTTTCTCCGACTGGCTTATTTTGCTTAGCATAATGCTCTCCAGGTCCATCCATACTGTAATGAATGTTAAGAGTTCTTTCTTTTTTTCACAGCAGCGTGGCATTCCATTGTGTAGAGGTACCAATGATTTTTAATCC
>NW_006282204.1:1027543-1028822 GCF_000327345.1 Myotis davidii
ATACTGGTATGTTCTTTTATGCTTTCTTATTGTTTTGTTAATGGTTTCTTTTGCTGTGCAGAAGCTTTTTATTTTGATGCAGTCCCATTTATTTTCTCCTTAATTTCCATTGCCCTAGGAGGTGTGTTGGTAAAGATATTGCTATGATATATGTCTGATATTTTGCTGCCTATGGAGTCTTCTAAGATTTTTACCATATGACTTCCTGTCATACATTTAAGTCCTTTATCCATTTTGACTTTATTTTGTGTGTGGTGTAAGATGGTGATTTAGTTTCATTTTTTTGCATTTATCTGTCCAATTTTTCCAACACCATTTATTGAAGAGACTGTCTTATTCCATTGAATGCTCTTTTAAAGGTGTGGGTTTATTTCTGGGATCTCCATTCTGTTTCATTGGCCTATATGCCTGTTCTTATGCCAGTAATAGGCTATTTGGATTATAATGGCCTTGTAGTAGAATTTGATATCCAGTATTGTGGTACCTCCCATCTTATTCTTCTTTCTCAAGATTGCTGTGGCTATTCAGGGTCTTTCTTGGTTCTATATAAATTTGGGGAATATTTTTTTCTAGGTCTGTGAAATATGCCATTGATATTTTAATATGGATTGTGTTGAATCTATAGATCACTTTGGGTGTAATGGATGTTTTAATGATGTTAGGTCTTCAGGCCATGAACATGATATATGCTTCCACTTACGTCTTCCTTAATTTTTTTCTTCTATATCATATACAGATCTTTTACCTCCTTGGTAAAATTTATTCCTATTTATTTATTTTGTTGTAATAGTAATCAGGATGGTTTTTTAAGTTTCTCCTTCTGAGAGTTCATTATTGGTATATAAAAATGCCATTGAATTCTGGATATTGATTTTGTATCCTGCAACTTCTGTGAATTTATTTATTAAATATAGTAGTTTTTTTGAAGTCTTTAGGGTTTTCTATGTACAATATCATGTCATCTGCAAATAATTATAATTTTACTTCCTCTTTTCCAATTTTGATGCCTTCTATTTCTTCTTGTCTAATTACTATAGCTAAAATTTCTAGTACTGTGCTGAACAAGAGTAGGAAAGCAAACATCCCTGACTTGTTCCTCATCTTAAGGGAAATGCTTTTAGTTTTTGCCCATTGAGTATAATGTTAGCTGTGGGTTTGTCATATATAGTGTTTATTATGTTAAGGTATGATCCCTCTATTCCCACTTTGCTGAGAGTTTTTATTATAAAACTAGAGCCCGGTGCACAAAAATTTGTGCACCCTCCCCCCGGGGGGGGGG
>NW_006282204.1:1029842-1037147 GCF_000327345.1 Myotis davidii
AGGCGGGGAACGTTGGTTTCCTCTGTCACTGAGGCAAGCAAGCCTCATGTTAGTTTCAAGCTGCCTGGCTGCCGGCCGCCATCTTGGCTGTCAGTTAATTTGCATATCTCTCTGATTAGCCAATGGGAAGGGTAGCGGTCTTATGCCAATTACCATGTTTCTCTTTTATTAGTGTAGACTAGAGGCCTGCTGCACGAAATTGGTGGAAGAGTAGGCCTTCCTTCCCCCACCTGCCAGCACTGGCTTCCCTCTGGCACCCGGGACCCAGGTTTCCCTCTGGACGCTGGCAGGCACCCAGGACCCCCCAGGCTTCCCTTGCAGCCTTGGCTTCGTCCAGAAGCTCATCAGGTCTAATTAGCATATTATGCTTTTATTATTATAGATGGTGCTGGATTTTATTGAAGGTTTTTTCTGCATTTATTGATATGACCATGTTTTTATCTTAACTTTTGATTTTGTGATGTATGACATTTATTGATTTGCAAATATTGTGCCAACCTTTTATTCACAGAATACACCTCTCTTGGTCATGAATATATGGTCTTTTTATTCTATTTCTGGATCCAATTTGCTATTATGTTACTAAGGGATATTGGCCTATAATTTTCTTTCTTTGTTGTGTCTTATCCGGTGTTGGTATTAGGATAATGTTGGCTTTGTAAGAAGAGCTTCAGAATCTTTCCTCCTCTTGAATTTTTTAGAATACTTTGATCAAGATAGGTGGTATTTCTTGAATGTTTGCTAAAATCTGCCTGCAAAGCCATAAAGTCCAAGACTTTTGATGCTGAGAGTTTTTAATTATTGCTTCTATTTCATCATTTGTTATTGGTCTGTTCAGGTATTCCGCTTGTTCCTGATTTTATGTTTCTATGAATTTGTCCATTTCACTATTTTGTTTCCATATAGTTGTTCATAATATTTTCCTAAAATCCTTTGTATTTCTGTGATGTCAGTTGTTACTTTGCTACTTTCATTTCTGATTCTATTTATTTGGGTCCTCTCTTTGTTTCTTGATGAGTCTGTTTAAAGGGTCACCAATCTTGTTTATCCTTTCAAAGAACCAGCTCTTGGTTTCATTGATCTTTTATATTTTTGTTTGTTCTATGTCATTTATTTCTGCTCTGATTTTTATTACTTCCTTTCTTCTGCTTACTGTGGGCTCTTCCTGCTGTTCTTTCCCAAATTCTTTTAGGTGTAGGGTTAGATTGGTTACTAGAGATTTTATTTGCCTCTTGGGGTAGGCCTGTAATGCTATGAACTGGCAGCACTGCTTTTGCTATGTCCCATATGGGGGTTGTTGTATGTTCTTCATTTTCATTAGTTTCCAGGTAATTTATTATTTATTTCTTGATCTCATTGGTAACTCATTCATCCTATATCATAAAGAGCTAATATGCTAATTAGACTGAATAGCAGGATGACCTTCCTGGCAAAGCTGGGGCTGCAAGGGCCAAGGCAGCTGGGTCTGCCAGGGCCAAGCCCTTTGCACCAATTACATGCATCGGGCCTCTAGTTGTTTAATAACAGGCTATTTGGCTTCCATGGAATATTTTTGAGCTTTTTCATCATGGTTGATTTCCAGTTTCATGCCATTGTGACCCAAGAAGATGCTTGGTATGATTTCAACCTTCTTAAATTTATTGACTTTTTTGTGTCCTAACATGTGGTCTGTCTTTGAGAATGTTCCATGTGCACTTGAGAAGAATGTATATTCTGATGCTTTGGGATGAAAGGTTTTGTAAATATCAACTAAATCTATCTGATTCAGTGTGTCATTTAAGGTTGGTGTTTCCTTCTTGTTTTTTTGCCTGAAAGATCTATCTATTGATGACAGTGGGATGTTAAAGTTTCCTACTATGACTGTAATGCTGCTAATCTCTCCCTTAAAATCCTCTAGGAGTGTGTGTTTTTGAGTCACACACTCTAGAGGCCCAGTGCATGAAATTCATGTATGGATAGGGTCCATAGGCCTGGCCAGTGATCAGAGCCGATCGGGACCTTCCTTCCCTTGGCTGCCAGCCAGGGCCTTCCTTCCCCTGATTGCTGGCTGCCAGTCAAGGCCTTCCTTCATTCTGCGCCGCTCCCTCGTGGTCAGTGCATATCATAGTAAGTGTTCGAACTCCCGGTCAGCTGAACTCCTGAGGGGACAATTTGCATATTAGGAGATATAATACACAGACACACACACACACACACACACACACACATATACACACATATATACATATATATGCACATATATATACACACACATATATATGTATATACGTATATATGTATATATGTATATATGTATATATGATATATATTAAGGTGCTCCTATATTGGGAGCATATGTGTTTATAAAGGTTGTATCCTTTTATTGGATCAGTCCCTTTATTGTGTAGTGCCCTTCTTTGTCTCTTTTTATGGTCTTTGTTTGAAGTCTGTTTCCTTAGATATGTGTATTTCTACCCCACCTCTATTTTTGCTTCCATTTGAATGAATTATAATTTCCATCCTTTCACTTTCAGCCTCTGTGTATCTTTTGTTCTGAAGTGGGTCTCTTGTAGATACATATATATGGGTTGCGTTTTATAATTCATTTCTTTCTTTCTTTTTTAATCCAGGCATTCTGACTCCAAAGACCTAGTTCCTTTTTTCTTTTTCTTTTTTTATTGATTTCAGAGAGGAAGGGAGAGAGGGAGAGAGAGATAGAAACATCAGTGATGAGAGAGAATCATTGATCAGCAGCCTCCTACATGTCCCCCACTGGGGTTGGAGCCTGCAACCCAGGCCTGTGCCCTTGACCAGAATCTAACCTGAGATCCTTCAATCTGAAGGCCAGTGCTCTCTTTACTGAGCCAAACCAGCTAGGGCTATAATTCATTTCTTATCTATTTAGCTACACCGTGTCTTTTGATTGGAGTATTTAATCCATTTACATTTAAATTTGTTATTGATAGGTACTTACTTATTGCCATTTTTTTCTTTATGTCTTTGTTCCTCTCTATATGTATTCCTTCTTACAACAGTCCCTTTAACATTTCTTGCAGTGCTGGGTTGGTGGTAATAAACTCCTTTAGCCTTTTTTTTTCTATAAAGCTCTTTATTTCTTCCATTTTAAATGACAGCCTTTCTGGGTAGAGCTGTCTTAGTTGCAGGTCCTTGCTTTTTATTACTGTGAATATTTTATGCCATTCCAATCTGGCCTGAAGTGTTTCTGTTGAGAAATCAGCTGACAGGCTTATGAGAACTTCCTTGTAGGTAACTATAAGGTAGATTGTTGACTTAAGATCCTTCTTTTTGAATATAAGCAATTACAGCTATAAATTTCCCACTTAGTACTGGCTTCAATGAATTCCATAGTTTTCTTGTGTTTTCATTTTCATTTATCTCTATGTAGCATGTAATTTCTCTTTTGATTTCTTTTTAATCCATTAGTCATTTAAGAATGTGTTGCTTGATTTTTACTAACCTGAATTTTCCATTTTTCTTCCTGTTATTGTATCCTAATTATATACTATTGTGGTCAGAGAAAATAGTTTGTATAATATGTCATTTTAAGTCTTATAATTAGATTTATGGGCTCGAGAAGACTGTATGATCTGTTGTTGGATAGAGTGTTCTGTATATGTCTGTTAGACCTAGTTGATTTAAGTCCTCTGTTTTCTTATTGATCTTCTTTCTAATTATTCTACCCATTATTTAAAGTGGGATCTTGAAGTCTGAAACTGTTACTGTAAAATTGTCTATGTCTCCCTTGAATTCAGTAAATTTTTGGTTCATATATTTTGAAAATGTATTATTAGGTGTGTAAATGTTTACAATTATTATATCTTCCTTCTGCATCAAACCTTTTGTTAGAAGATAATGTATTTGTCTCATCACTTTAATAAAAAATATATCTTTTCTGATAATAGTATAGCCACATTGACTAGCTGTTCTGTTCCATTGATCTATATGCCTATTCTTATGCCAGTGCTAAGCTGTTTTTTAAAAAGATATTTTTATTGATTTCAGAGAGGAAGGAAAAGGGGGAGAGAATAGAAACATCAATGATGAGAGAGAATCATTAATCAGCTGCTTCTTGCATGCCCCCACTGGGGATTGCGCCTACAACCCGGGCATGTGCCTGACGTGGAATCGAACTGTGATGTCCTGGTTCATAGGCTGACTCTCAACCACAGAGAGCCACACCAGCTGGGCGGTACCAGACTTTTTTGATTACAGTGGCTTTGTAGTATAATTTTATATCTGGTATTGTGATTCCTCCAACTTTTGTATTGGGAGTTGTCCAATTTGTTGACATATATATTT
Organism: Myotis davidii; assembly: GCF_000327345.1. Lineage (NCBI taxonomy): Eukaryota > Metazoa > Chordata > Mammalia > Chiroptera > Vespertilionidae > Myotis > Myotis davidii. The sequence goes on from NW_006282204.1 coordinate 1,034,142, forward strand.
GTTCATAGCATTTTCTTACAATCCTTTATGTTTCTGTGACGTCCATTATTTTGCCTCTTTCATTTCTGCTTTTACTTATATGGGACTTCTCTCTTTAACTCTTGGTGACTATGTCAAAAGGTTTTTCCATCTTGTTTATCTTTTTAGAGAACCAACTCTTGGTTCCATTGATCTTTTGTATTATTTTTTTAAACTCTATGTAATGGATTTCCACTCTAATCATTATTATTTCCTTTCTTTTACTTTGTGTTTTTCTTGTCTTTCTCTTTCTAGTTCTTTTAAGTGTAAGGTTAAATTGTTTACTTGAGATTTTCATTGCTTCAGAGATAGACATGTAATGCTATAAACTTCCCTCTCTGTACTGCTATCTCTGTGTCCCATAGATTGGGGTTGTTGTGTGTTCATTTTCATTTATTTCCTGGTAATTTTCATTTCATTCTTATTCTCCCTGGGAACCCCATCATTGTTTAATAATAGGCTATTTAGCCACTGTGTGTTTGAGTGTTTTTTGGCTTTTTTTTTTATTGTAGTTGATTTCTAATTTTGTGCAGTTATTATCTGAAAAAATGTTTGGTATGATTTCAATCTTCTACAGTGTGTTAAGATATATTTTGTGCCCCAATGTCTGGTTTATCTTTGAGAATGTCCATGTAAACATGAGAAGAATGTATATTGTGCTACTTTGGGATTAAATGTTCTGTAAATATCGACTAAATCTATCTGATCTAGTGTATCATTTAAGGTCACTGTTTCCTTGTTGATTTTGTTGATGACAGTGGGGTGTTAAAGTACTCTACTATGACTGTATTGCTTCTGATCTCTCCCTTGAAGTTCCCCAATTGTGTTTTTAATATATACTAGAGGCCCAGTGCATGAATTCGTGCACAGATAGGGCACCTAGGCCTGGAGAGCGATCAGGGCCTATCTCTGCGGTGACCAGTGGAATGATCAGCCAAGAGACATATGAAAATATGCTCAAAGTCACTAATCATCCGAGAGATGCAAATCAAAACAACGAGTTACCATCTCACACCTGTCAGAATGGCTATCATCAACAAACCAACAAATGACAAGTGCTGGCGAGGATGTGGAGAAAAGGGAACCCTTGTGCACTGCTGGTGGGAATGCAGACTGGTGCAGCCACTGTGGAAAATAGTATGGATATTCCTAAAAAAAAAAAATAAAAAATGGAACTCCCATTTGACCCAGTAATCCCACTTCTAGGAATATATCCGAAGAAACCAGAAATACCAATCAGAAAGGATATATGCACCCCTATGTTCATAGCAGCACAATTTACAATAGCTAGGATTTGGAAATAGCCTAAGTGCCCATCAGCAGATGAGTGGTTTGGAAAAGAGTGGTACATCTACACAGTGGAATACTACACTGCTTTAAAAAGGAAGGAACTTATACCATTTGCAACAGCATGAATGGATGTGGAGAGCATAATGGTAAGTGAAATAAGCCAGTCAGAGAAAGATAAATATCACATGATCTCACCCATTTATGAAATATAATGAAAAACATAAACTGATGAACAAAAACAGATCCAGAGACAGAGAAGCATCAATCAGACCATCAAATCTTAGAGGGAAGGCAGGGAAGGGTGTGGGAAAGGGAGATCAAAGGGCTTGTATGCATGCATATAAGCATAACCAATAGACACAGACACTAGGGGGGTGAGGGCATGAGTGAGGTGGGTGGGGGTCATTGGGGGGGTAAAGACAATATCTACACTAATAAAAGAGAAAAATGGTAATTGGCGTACGACGCTACCCTTTTCATTGGCTAATCAGGGCTATATGCAAATTAACTACCAACTAAATTGGCAGTTAACTGCCAACAAGATGGTGGTTAATTTGCATATGTAGGCACAATGCAGGGAGGCAAAAGGGAAAGCAGGAAGAAGCCCCCTGCCACTGACAGTGATCGGAAACCCAGGGGGGAGCTAAGAGCTGGGGGGCAGGGCAAAGGCAGCCATGGGGCCGCCTTTGCCCTGCCTCCCAGCCATGATCAGAGAATCAGGTGCCTTTTCCGCCCTGGCCAGTGATAGCAGGAAGTGTAGGGGTGGAGCCAGCGATGGGAGCTGGGCACGGTTGAACCTGGCAGTCCCAGGAGCTAGGGGTCCCTTGCCTGGGCCTAAAGCGAAGCCCACGATCGCAGGGGCCGCTGCAGCTGCGGGTCCCCGCTGCCCCGGCTGGATGCCTCAGTCAGAGGCGTCCTGCAGGGGCAGGGGCGGAGCCCGCGTGATCGCGGTGCCCCCCGCTGCCACTCCAGGTCCCTGCTGCCCGGGCCGGACGCCTAGGCCAGAGGCATTAGGCCTGGGCAGGGGCGGAGCCTGCAACCGAGGGGAGCTAGGGGTCCCGTGCCCAGGCCTGACACCTCTGCCAGAGGCCTCAGGCCTGAGCGGGGGCCAGAGCCAGTGATTGGGGGGAGATGGGGGTCCCCTGCCCAGGCCTGATCCTGCGATTGGAGGGGGGTGGGGGTCAACACCTGAGGGCTCCCAGTATGTAAGAGGGGGCAGGCTGGGCTGAGGGACACTCCCCCCACACACATCCAGTGCACAAATTTCGTGCACCGGGCCCCTAGTGTAATCTAATAAAAGACAAAGATGCTAATTGACCATACCTTTGCTACGCCAAAACCACACCCACCAGCGACTAGGCAAATTAACCCAACCAAGATGACAGCTGGCAGTCACGGAGCTGAAGCAAGCAGGAGGCTTGGTTGCCCCAGAAATGGAGGAAGCCAAGCTTCCCGCAGCTGGCTGTAGCTTCCACAAAAGGCAACAAAGTTTCAATTATAGAAGCTAAATAAATTCCAGATACCTGCTTCCAGCCAGCCTTCACTGGGAGCTTGAGTAGCTGGAGGCTGGGCCAGCCTGCGAAGAGCCATCAGCCCCTCACCCAGGATGGCCACACCCTCATGGGGTGAGGGTCCCTGCTGAGGGGCTTGGCCAGCCTGCAAACAGTCATCAGCCCCTCACCCAGGCTGGCCAGGCAC
>NW_006282204.1:1037430-1048393 GCF_000327345.1 Myotis davidii
ACAAAGTCATAAAGAATAAAAATGGTAACAAACAAGTACCTATCAATAATAACTTTACATGTAAATGGATTAAATGCCTCAATAAAAAAGACATAAGGTAGCTGAGTGGATAAGAAAACAAGACCCATACATATGCTGTCTACAAGACTCACTTCAGTTTGAAAGGGGCACATACAGACTAAAAGTAAAGGTATAGAAATAGATATTTTATGCAAATGGATTACAAAAAAAGTTTGGGTAGCAATATTAATTGAGACATATAGAATTTTTTTAAAAGGCCATAAAAGAGACAAAGAAGGTCACTGCATAATGTTAAAGGTATATATCCAACAAGAGCATATAACCCTCATAAACATATAAGCAACCAATATAAGTGTTCCTAAATGAATAAAGAAAATCTTGGTAGACTTTAAGGGAGAGATTGATAGCAATAAAGTGCACTGGGTCTTTCTTTGGCCTGTGTAATTTTGATGTTGAAATACTATACTGAATTTTTTTTTGTTTTTGTGGTATTATTCAGCTCCAGAAATATTTTGTTTCTTTTTATGTTTTCTTCCTTAACATTCATATTTCTGTATTGTCCATACATCATTGTTGTTTTAGTTTGCCCTCTTCTTCCTTTAGTTCTGTTAGCATCATTAGAACCTTTGTCTTAAAATAATGATCCAGTAAGTCAACCTCTTGATCTTCCTCAGGGACAATTGTTTATTTCTTTTTTCTTCTGGATAGCCCATACCCTTTTGTGTTAGTTTTTCTTCTATGTTTTGTGAGATATTTTCAAAATTGACATTTAAACTTAAATTTTATAATGTGGTAACTCTGGAATTCAGATTCACGTATTATCACACAACTTTTAGGAAGGCTATTACCAAAAACAAAAAGAAGATAACATGTCTTAGTGAGAATGTGCAGAAAAGGGAAGCCTTGTACACTGGTGGGAATGTGCAGTGTTGCAGTCACTAGGAAACAGTTTTCAGTTTCCTCAAAGAAATAGAGCTACCATATTATCCAGCACTCTGATATTTATTACAGAATTTTTCACAATAGCCAAGGGATGGAAACAACCTAAATGCCCTCTGAAAGGTGAATGGATAAAGAGAATGTAGTATATACATGCAATGAAATATTTTTCTACTTTATAAATGAAGGAAAGTCTGCTATTTACAATGATATGGATGAACCTGGAGGACATTATGCTAAGTGAAATAAGCCAGACACAGAAAGAGAAATAATACATGACACCACTTTTATAAGGAATCTAAAATACAGTTACAGAAGGAGAGTATAGAATGGTGGTTGACAGGTACTATGGTGAGAAGGAGCAGGGGAGGCATTATTCATAAGATAAAGTGTTTTATTATGCAAGGTGAATAAATCTTAGAGATCTGTGTAAAATAGTGCCTGCAGTTGACAGTATTATATTGTACACTTGAACTTTGCTAAGAGTGTAGATCTATGTTAAATATTCTTAAAACGAAAAATGATAAAGAAGGCCAGAAAAAACTTTGGAAGATGATTGATATGTTTATAGTATAGATTTTTCTGATTGTTTCACGGATGTATAATTATCTTCAAACTAATCAAGTTGTTTACATTAATTATATACACCTTTTTTGGAAGTCAATGATACTTCAGTATGGCGATTTAAAATTTTTTAAATGATTTATAATATAGTTTTATTTGGTTGAGTTTTTACTTTTTGAGTCAATGTTGATTTCACATCATCTTGATAATCTTGACAAGAATACTTTTCCAAGCTTATGGAATCCCATATTTATGGACCTAACCACATTCAAATTTCAGTAATTTTTGTTTATTCAACTATTTTTTTCTTTTGAGGATCATGCTTTATATTTGGAAGCATGTGTTAAAAAATTCATCTAGCACTTTTTATTCTATCCATAATTTCAAACTCTTTGAAAACACTAAGTATATCCAAATTATCTAATATAGTGATGGTGTGCATTCATAATGTTTTCAGCCAAATGATCATGAATAAATAAATTTTAGTAAAAAAGGACTTTTCCATAATACATGTACTAGTAAAGGTTAATTTTGGGGGTTTTTTTGTAAATATTTTTTAAATTATATTTTTTAATTGCAGTTGACATGCAATATTGTATTAGTTTCAGGTGACTAAATTAAATGTGACTAAGCATTGTATAGTGTCCCAAAAATGTATACACAAACTTTGAACAATTATAAAGGCAGTGTTTACTAAAATGCATTTCATTTTCAAAATTGAACTATCAGATATTAAAGTGTGTATACATATTTTGGGACATGCTATATGACTTCCTAAGTAATCATCAAGGTGAATCTCAACCATCTGACAACACACATAGTTATCAGAATACTAGAGGCCCGGTGCACGAATTCGTACACCAGAGGGGTCCCTTGGCCTGGCCTGTAGGATCGGGCCGAAACTGGCTCTCCAACATTCCCCGAGGGGTCCCAAATTGCGAGAGGGTGCAGGCCAGGCCAAGGGACCCCACCAGTGCATGATCAGGGCCAGGGAGGGATGCAGGAGGTTGTCCAGCTGGTGAGGGACCGCAGGAGGGCTCCAGGTTCAGCCCATCTCGCTCAGTCCCGATTGGCCAGACCCCAACAGCAAGTTAACCTACTGGTTGGAGTGTCTGCTCCCTGGTGGTCAGTGCACATCATAGTGACTAGTTGACCAGCCAGCTGTCTGCCCTCTGGGGGTGAGTGCATGTCAGAGCAAGTGGCTGAGTGGCCTTAGCATATCATTAGCATATTACACTTTGATTGGTTGAACAAATGACCAGACAAACAGACACTTAGCATATTAGGCTTTTATTATATAGAATTACTGACTATATTCCCTATGCTGTACTTTACGTCCTCAAGACTATTCTATAACACCAATTTTAACTTTTTTTTATATGTACAGTTTTCATTGTTGATAGTATTACAAGTGTCTACCATATTCCCTGCTTTATTACCCACCTCCCAGCCTCTACCCCACCCCTAGGTCTTCACCACCCTATTTCCCATGTATATGGGGTATGCGTATCTATAATCATAAAAGCAGAATATGCTAATTAGACCAGACGTCCTTCCGGATGACCTTCCGGAAGAAGCTGTGACTGCAAGAAAAGCCTGGGTCCTGGGTGCCTGCCGGCAGCCGAAGGAGAGCCCAAGTCCCAGGTGCTAAAGGAAGCCAGTGCTGGTAGTGGAGGAAAAAAGGACTACTCTTGCATGAATTTGTGCATCAGGCCTCTAGTCCTATATCATAAAAGCTTAATATGCAAATAGACCAGACGGCAGAATGACCTGTTGCTATGATGCACACTAACCACCAGGGGGCAAACGGTCAATGCAGGAGCTGCTCCCAGCCCACAGACCTCATGCCAGCCAAGGCAGGTGCCAGTGGGTGCCCCCTGATTGCACCGCCCGTCGCCCTGCAGAAGGAGGTGATCGGTGACAGTGGTGGGGGTTGGGGCTGGCCGGCGAGTGGGTGGCAGCAGGTGGCAGGGTCGGCCAGCAGCCGACGGTGCCAGCAGGGGCCTCCCAATTGCCCTGCCAGTTACCCCACAGATCGACCCTGATCGACTAGCCAGGCCTAGGAACCCTACCTGTGCATGAATTTCATGCACCGGACCTCTAGTAGGTATATAAGTTCTTTGGTTTTTCTCTTCTTGTCCCCCCACCCCCACATCAAGGTAGCCAATCTGTTCCATGTCTCCCTGCATGTTTATTGGTCAGTTCATTTTGTTCATTCGATTCCACAAATAAGTGAAATCATGTGATATTTGTCTTTCTAAGATTGGCTTATTTTACTGAGTATAATATTCTCCAGGTCTATCCATGCCGTCCCACAGGGTAAGATATCCCTCCTCTTAACAGCTGCATAGTATTCCATTGTGTAAGTGTCCCATGGCTTTTTTATCCACTCATTTACTGATGGGCATTTGGACTGTTCCCAAGTCTTAGCTTTTGTAAATAATGCTGCTATGAGCATACGGATGTATATATTCTTTCTGATTGGTGTTTCAGGAGTTTGAGGATATATTCCTAGAAGTGGAATTACTGGGTCAAACAGAAGTTCCATTTTTAATTTTTTGAGGAAACTCCGTACTGTTTACCATAATGGCTACACCAGTCTGCATTCCTACCAGCAGTGCACGGGGGTTCCCTTTTCTCTACATCCTCGCCAGTACTTGTTTGTTGATTTTTTTTATGATAGCCTTTCTGACTGGTGTCAGGTGATATCTCGTTGTTGTTTTAATTTGCATCACTTGGATGATTAGTGACTTTGAACATATTTTTATTTGTCTTTTGTATGTTCTCTTTAGAGAAATGTATATTCAGGTCTTCTGCCCATTTTTAATTAGATTGTTTGTCTTCATTTTATTGAGTTGTATGAGTGGTTTATATATTTGGATATTAACCCCTTATCAGATGTATACAGTGGGTTCCCTTTTCATTTTTTTAAAATATATTTTATTGATTTCAGAGAGTAGGGGAGAGGGAGAGACAGACAGAAACATCAGTGATGAGAGAGAATCATTGATTGGCTGCCTCCTGCACACCCCCCATTGGGGATCGAGCCCACAACCCGGACATGTGCCCTTGGCTGGAATCGAACCTGGGACCCTTCAGTCTGCAAGCCGGCGCTCTATCCACTGAGCCAAACTGGCTAGGGTGATTCCCTTTTCATTTTGATGATGGTTTCCTTTTCTGTGCAGAAGCTATTTATTTTGATGTAGTCCCATTTGTTTATTTTATCCTTTATTTCCTTTCCCTAGGAGATGTATCAGTAAAAATTCAACTACATGACATGTCTGAGACATGTCGCCTCTGTTTTCTTTTGGTTTCATGCCTCATATTTAAGTCTTTTATGCATTTTGAGTGTACACTTGTGTATGGTGTAAGTTGGTGGTCTAGTCTCCTCTTTTTGCATGTGTCTGCAAGTTTTCCCAACACCATTTGTTAAAGAGTTTATCTTTACTCCATTGTATGTTCTTACCTCCTTTGTCAAATATTAATTGACAAAGGTTAATTTCTGGGGTTCCTCTTCTGAACTATTTATTGGTCTACTGGTATATGCCAGTTCTTGTGCCAGTACCAGGCTGTTTTTGTTATAATGGCTTTGTAATATAGTTTGATATGCAATATTGTGAGCCCTCCAAATTTTTTCTTTTTTCTCAAGATTCCTGCAGCTTTTGAGGTCTTTGATGGTTCCATATAGATTTTTGGAGTATTTGTTATAGTTTTGTGAAGTATGCCACTGGTATTTTAATAGCGATTGCATTGAATCTATATATTACTTTGGGTATTATAGACATCTTAATGATGTTAATTCTTCCAATTCATGAACATGGTATATCTTCCCTCTTTTTCTTTTTTTGGTATGTTCCTCTATTTCTTTTTTCAATGTCATGTAGTTTTCCAAGTATAGATCTTTTACCTCCTTGGTTAAGTTTATTCCTAGGTATCTTATATTTTTGTTGCAATGGTAAATGGTATTTTTTTTAGTTTCTCTTAATGTGAGCTCATTATCTATAATTATAAAAGCATAATATGCTAATTAGACCAGACGTCCTTCCTGATGAAGCCAGGGCTGTGAGGGAACCCTGAGTCCTGGGTGCGTGCTGGCAGCCACAGGAGGGAACCCCAAGTCCTCAGTGCCTTTCTTCATTGTAAATAAAGAACAGGACAAAGTCAGTGAAACATCTGTTTGCAAACATTGGACAACTGGCAATGCAGAATTTTGATCACTGAGAGAAGGGAAACAAAGGGAGAGAGACCTAATATGTATGTCCCTGATTTTCTGCCTGGAGAAACTTTCTAGATCATACGTAGTATGTGGAAGGGGATTCTAAACAGAGCATGGTCTCACTGAGTTGGGGAAACAGATCAGGGATCAGGGAGGCTGCAGTGGTTGGACTTTGTGGCCCGTTGTATCAGAGAGAAAGGCATTTCCCAGAGAAAGAGCCCCAAATATCTGCATAGGGTCTCACTGAGTCACTAGCTGCATACTGTGCCCTGCATACTTAGAATGAGATTTCAAGTGGTTGGTCCAAGAACAATTACTGAGAACAGAAAAACTACTAGGAAGCTATAGGCTGAACAAGTCCCAGCACTAACAAAGAATTGAGAGATGGTAGAGTTCTGAACCCACACAGTAATGAGGCCTTTTTGAACATCTGGTATAGTTAATAGAGACCCCCATAAGGGCCATGCCTTGATATTAAGGCTAAATAGCCCTAGATCAAAGGCCACCATAAGTGCATACCAACAGAGCTTAAATTCAAGTCTTGAAAGCTGATCTGAAGGCAATTTAACTGTCTTCCAAGTAAAGCTGCTATTTAAAAGAAGAACAAAAAATTTAGACACTTAGCAATTATTGGGAAGAAGCAGGAAAGTGAGAATCAAAATCAGGAAATATAAATAGACTAAAAAACCCCAATAATGATCGAAAGCAGACAAGAATTTTAGACAGCTATTATAAATATGTTGAGGAACTTAAAGGAAAGCATGAACATAATAAGGAGATAAATAGAAGATATAGAAAAAAGCAAAGTGTGCCCTAGCTGGTTTGGCTCAGTGGATAAAGCATCAGCCCATGGACTGAAGGGTCCCCGGTTTGATTCCAGTCAAAGGCATATGCCTGGATTGCTAACTTGATCCCCAGTGGAGGGCATTCAGGAGGCAGCCAATCAATGATCCTTTCTCATCATTGATGATTCTATCTCTCTTCCCCTCTGCCTTTCTCTCTGAAGTAAATTTAAAAATATATAAAATTTAAAAAAGAAAAGAGCAAAGTGGAACTTCTAGGAATAAAAGATCCTATGCAATAAAAGGCTAATATGCTATTTATCGACCAACAGGTTGCTATGACATTCACTAACCACCAGGGAGCAGACACTATTGCAGGAGCTGCCCCTTGGTGGTCAGTGCGCTCCCACAGGGGGAGCACCACTCAGCCAGAAACCCTTAGTCAGGCTCACAGCTAGTGAGCACAGTGTTGGTGGTGGGAGCCTCTCCCGCCTCCGTTTCAGCGCTAAGGATATCCGACTGTCAGCTTAGGGGGAGCGGACCTAAGCCACCAGTCAGACATCCCCCAAGGGCTCCCAGACTGCGAGAGGGTACAGGCTGGGCTGAGGGACCCCCCCTCCTCCAAGTGCACGAATTTCATGCACCAGATCTCTAGTTGGTGTATAAAAATGCCATTGATTTCTAGATGTTGATTTTGTACCCTGCTACATTGCTGAATTCATTTATTAAGTCTAATGGTTTCCTAGTGAAGTCTTTAGGGTTTTCTATATACAATATAATGTAATCTGTAAATTATGAGAGTTTTCCTTTCTCCTTTCCAATTTAGATGACTTTTATCTATTCTACTTGTCTGATTGCTGTGGCTAGGACTTCTAGTGCTATGTTGAATAAGAATGCTGAAAGTGGAAAGCCCTGTCTTGTTTCTGTTCTTAAAGGAAACTCTTTTAGTTGTTAACCATTGAGTATTCTGTTGGTTGTAGGTGTGTCATATATGGCCTTTATTATGTTGAGGTATGATGCACCTATTCCCACTTTCTTGAGACTTTTTATCAAGAAAGGGTACAGGACTTTGTCTAATGCTTTTGGGGTTTGGGGTTTTTTTGGCACCTATTGATATGGGCATGTGATTTTTATCTTACAATTTATTTATGTGATGTATCACATTTCTTGATTTGTGAATATTGTACCAACCTTGCATCTCTGGAATAAATTTTACTTGATCATGGTGTATGATCTTTTTAATATATTGCTGGATCTGATTTGCTAATATTTTGTTGAGGATTTTAGCGTCTGTGTTCATCAGGGATTTTGACCTGGAATTTTCTTTCTTTGTAGTGTCTTTATCTGGTTTTGGAATTAAGACAATGCTGGCTTCATAATAAGAGCTTGCAAGTGTTCCTCTTAAAAATTTTTTTGAATAGTTTTAGGAGGATAGGTGCTAGTTTTTCTCTGAACGTTTTGTAAAATTTTCCTGTAAATCCATCTGGCACAAGACTTTTGTTTGCTGAGAGTTTTTAAATTACTGCTTCAATTTCCTCATTGTTTTTTGGCCTACTCAGGTTTTCTGATTCTTCCTGATTGAGTTTTGGAAGGTTGTATGTCTCTAGGAATTTGTACATTTTGCCCAAGTTGTCCAGTTTGATGGAATATAGTTCCCACAGTATTTGTTTGCAATCCTTTGTATTTCTGGCTGCCCGTTGTTAAATCACTACTTTCATTTCTGATTTTATTTATTTGTGTGCCTGTCTCTTTGTTTCTTAATGAGCCTAGCTGGGGGTTGATCAATCTTGTATCTCTTCAAGGAACCAGTTCTTAGATATATTGATCTTCTGTGCTTTTTAAAAAAATTATCTATATCTGTTATTTCCACTTTGTGCTTTATTATTTCCTTCCTTCTACTTCCTCTGGGCTTTTCTTGATGTTCTCTTTCTAATTCATTTAGTTGTATGGTTAAATAATTTATTTGTGCTTTTCCTTGTTTCTTGAGATAGGCCTGTAATGCTATGACTCTTTCCTCTGAGGACTGCTTTCACAGTGTCTCATAGGTTTTGCATGGTTGTGTGTTCATTTTTAATTGTTTCCAGGAAGTTTTTTTATTTCTTCCATGAGCTCATTGTTAACCCATTTATCAATTGATAACATGCTATTTAGCCACCATGTATTTGAGGGTTTTTTTATTGTAGTTGATTTCTAACTTCATGCCATTGTGATTCGAGAAGATGCTTGGTATTACATCAGTCTTCTTGAATATGTATAGATTTGTTTTATGCCTTAACATGTGATCTGTCTTTGAGAATATTGTATTTGCACTTGAGAAGAATGCATATTCTGTTGCTTCGGGGTGAAATGTTCTGTAAATATCAGTTAGATCCATCTGGTGTAGTGTATCAATTAAGGCCACTGTTTCCTTGTTGATTTTTTGTATGGAAGATCTATCCAATGGTGTCAATGGGGTGTTGAAATCCAGCGCTATGACTGTATTGCTGTTAATCTCTCTTAAAGTCCATCAAGTGATTTTTATGAACTTGGGTGCTCCTATATTGGGTGCATATATGTTTACAAGGCTTATATTTTCTTATTGAATCATTACCTTTAGTGTTATGAATTGGCCTTCTTTGTCTGTTGTTACGGTCTTTGTTTTGAAGTCTATTTTGTCTGATATGAGTATTGCTACCCCAGATTTTTTCCTTTCCATTTGCATGGAATATATTTTTTCATCCTTCACTCTCAGACTGTGTGTATCTTTTGTTCTTAGGTAGGCCTCTTGTAGACTATATATAGGGGTCATGTTTTCTTATCCATTCAGCTATCCTATGTCTTTTAACTGAAACATATAATCCATTTACATTTAAGATTATTATTGATAGGTACTTATTTATTGCCATTGTTATTTTCTTTCTGCCTGTGATCCTTTCTCATTTTCTTCTTCTTAGCAATGTCTTGCATTGCTATTTTGGTAGTAATGTACTCCTTTAAGTGTTTTTTGTCTGGAAAGTTTTTATTTCACCCTTGATTTTAAATGATAGCCTTGCTGGATACAGTAGTCTTGGATTTAGACCCTTGATTTTCATTACTTTGATTACTTTATGCCACTCCCTTCTGGCACAAAGTGTTTCTTTGTAAAGTCAGCTGACATTCTAATGGGAACTCCTTTGTAGGTAATTTTCTGTCTCTTTCTTGCTGACTTTAAGATTCTTTCTTTGTCTTTAACATTTGCCATTTTGATTATGATGTGTCTAGGTGTGGGTTTCTTTGGGTTCATCTTGATTGGGACTCTATGTGCCCCTGAACTTGTGTGATATTTTCCTTCACCAGGTTGGGGAAGTTTTCTGTCATTTCTTTAAACAGGTTCTTGCTCACCTTCCTCCCCTCCTGGTATTATTCCTATAATGTGGATGTTGTTACGTATCATGTTGTCTCAGAGCTCCCTTATACTGTCTTCCTGCTTTTTCATTCTTGTTTCTATTTGCTGCGCTAATTGGGTATTTATTTCTACCTTGTCTTCTAAATCACTGATTCCATCCTCTGCTTCATCCACTCTACTTTTAATACCATCCAGTGTATTCTTAATGTCAGATATATCATTCTTCATTTCTGTCTGGTTCTTGTTTATGGCCTCTATTTCCATTTTCATGCTGTTATAATTTGCACTAATTTCCTTAAGAATCTTTATAACCATTGCTTTGAACTCTATGTCTGATAGCTTGCTTGCCTCCATTTTGTTTAGTTCTTTTTCTGGAGATTCCTTTCTTTGGGAGTTCTTTGTCTCCCCACTTTATCTATCTCTCTGTATTTGCTTCTATGTATTAGATAGAACTGTTATGCTTCCCAGTTTTTGTGGGATGGCCTTATGTAGAAAGTGTCTTGAGGGGTCTAGTGGTGCCATCTCTTTGTTCACCTGAACTGGATGCTCTAGGAATGCCTCTTGTGTGCATAATGTGGGCTCTCTTGTTGTAATTGGGACTTGATTTTTGATGTTTCGTTTGTGGAAGGATCTCCTCTCTGACTTGCTGCCAGTGAGGTTCAACCCCAATCTCATCATGCCAGCTGTTATACAGGTGCTGACAGAACAGAATAAGACATAGTACTAATCCAAAAAACCCCACAAAAATCAAACTACTCAATACAACAGGAAATACTAAGAAGGAAAAAGAAGAGAAAGCAAAGCAAAGAAAAAAATAAAAAGAATATTAAAAGACACACGACCAAAAACTTAGAGGGAATATAAAGAAAAAGGGAGAGAAAAAAAGATGAAAAAAAAACCAAAACTAAATCAGCAGTTCTCAACCTGTGGGTCGCGACCCCTTTGGCGGTCAAATGACCCTTTTACAGGGGTCGCCTAAGACCATCTTGCATATCAGATATTTACATTACGATTCATAACAGTAGCAAGATTACAGTTATGAAGTAGCAATGAAAATAATTTTATGGTTGGGTCACA
>NW_006282204.1:1050248-1051415 GCF_000327345.1 Myotis davidii
TGAGAGAAACAGAGCTGGCAGACAACAGGATGACCTGTTTATGGATCTAACTGGAGTCCTAAATTGAATAGTAGAGTCCACACCTGCTTTAGTGAAAGTAGGACCAGACATCTGCAGACAGGCAGACAGCAATGTCAAAAGCAAGTTCCGGTGGCAAAGCTAAGGATACGCAGTTGGAAAGTGTCCTTGTCAGTGGCAGGGTTGAGAGCTGTGGCAAAGCAGCTGTTGACCCTGCACTTGGGATTAGCCACTTCCAAGAGTATGGTTAACAAACCCACTGGGCTGCGTGGAATATTGCAGGAGCCACTAGGCCAGTGGTTCTCAATCTGTGGGTCGCGACCCCTTTGGCGGTCAAATGACCCTTTTACAGGGGTCGCCTAAGACCATCTTGCATATCAGATATTTACATTACGATTCATAACAGTAGCAAGATTACAGTTATGAAGTAGCAATGAAAATAATTTTATGGTTGGGTCACAACATGAGGAACTGTATTTAAAAGGCCAGAAGGTTGAGAACCACTGAACTAAATGGTAGCAAGGAGGAATCTAGAAGTACTATTATAATTGGTATAAAGGAAAGGCAATAGAAAATAAGTGAATTAATAATGAATTTAAAATCTAGTGATAAATAATATAAGATATAGATAGAAAAAGTAAGATAAAAAAATGAGAAAAACTAAGGAATATTAATAATAATAATAATAGACAAAAGTAGAATAGAATCAATGTGAAGAGAAAAATTAGGGATATGCAAGAAAAAGAGAAGAAAAAAGGGAAAAATAAAAAACCCCACTCACACACACAGATAGAAAATCATAATTGCACACACTCACAGACTGAAAAACCATTGGGTCTGCTATTTGTGGAGCTCACTGGATTTTGCTCTGATATTGTTGAGTCTGGTCCCTGGTGTGTCTATTCTGGGCCGCTTGGAAGCTTCTCTGGTGCAGGTAAGTGTGAGTCACTGTCACTTTCTGGCCCTGGGCAGCCTGATTGAGGCCTGAGATGTTGAAGCCCCTAGTAGTCCAGTGGGCGGGGACTCCTTAGCCCAGAGGCTGGGCTGCCTTGAGTCTCACAACATGATTGTCCCTGTTCTGAGCTGCACTCCCTTCCCTTCCCCCATAGAGCTGGGCTCTGCGGCGGTAGCCTGGTCTTGGCTGGGGTG
>NW_006282204.1:1051516-1065158 GCF_000327345.1 Myotis davidii
GCTGGTCAGAGGAGGGTGGGTGCCGGTGCTGCTCTATCCAGGGACTTCCACTCAGGATTCCCTGCTGCACCCACTCATCTCCACAGCCAGTGCCCTCGGGCCTCCTCTCAGTCCCAGGCCTCCCGTCTCACCACAGATCTGCAGCCTCTTCAGTCTCCTCAGGTCCTTGGTTCTAGTAGGTCCAGGGCAGGGGATGCCACACCCACTTCCCAGCCTTCAGCTTAGTTCCTGCCCCGGATCCCTGGTGCTGCAGCCGAGTAGCTGGGCTTTAGGGCAGCACTGGCTGCACCATAGCTGTGGTGGTGGGTGAGTACAGAGCAGGGCCCTGAGTCCTGCTGGGTCTGTGGCAGTCATGTGGTGGTGGGTCTATGTGAGGCACACAGGTTTAGGCTGGCTACATGCCAGGTGCAGAGGTCCCGCTGGTGTCTGTTACAGGAGTACGGGTCTGAGTTGTGACCTCTGTGGGCTCACGGGTTCTAGGCAGGGTGCACATGGCTTTGGACCCAGGCCAAAGTGAGTTCAAAAGGTGGCGAGGCTTGGCGCCTGGCCACTGCCACTCCCCAGGGCATCCTCCCAAGGAGGACCTCCTAAACCTTTCAAGGTGGCACCCTCTCCAAGCTGAAGCTGTGCCCAGGGAGTCACTGTGGTGGTAGCAGAGGCTTCTTGTGCCCATAGTACAGGGCCCCACTGCTGTTTCCTTAGGTGCACGGGGCCAGGCCTTGTCTGGGGTGGGTGCTAATTTTTACTTCTTAAGCCCTCACCTTTTTCATGCATCCGCCCCAACCTGCCTCCCATCTGGCAACCATCAACATGTTCTCTGTATTTATGAGTCTTTTTTAGTTCTGCTTGTTCATTTATTTTGTTTTTTAGATTTCATTGTTGAAAGATATATATATATTTATTGCAATCTTACTGTTCATATTTTTATATTTTCTTTTTCTTCTTTTTAAAGAAAACTCACATTTCTTTTAATACTTGTCTGGAGGTGATGAGCTCCTTTAGCTTTTTCTCGTCTGGAATTTAAGTGATAGCTTTGCTGGGTAGAGTAATCTTGTTTGTAAGTCATTGCTTTTCATCACTTTGAATATTTCTTGCCACTCCCTTCTGGCCTTCAAAATTTCTTTTGAGAAATCAGCTGACAGTCATATGGGCACTCCCTTGCAGGTAACTATTTGCTTTCCTCTTATAGCTTTTAAGATTATCTCTTAGTCTTCAACTTTTGGCATTCTAATTATGATGTGTCTTGGTGTGGGCCTCTTTGGGTTCATCTATTTGAAACTCTCTGTGCTTCATGGACTTGTATGTCTGTTTCCTTTACAAGGTAAGGAAGATTTCTATCCTTATAATTTTTTACATAGTTTTTCAATTTCTTGCTCTCTATTTTTTCTGGCACTGTCATGATGTGAATATTGGTATGATTGAAGTTGTCTCAGAGGCTCCTAAACTATTTTCATTTTTTTCATTCTTTGTTATTGTTGTTCTAATTGTGTATTTTTTGCTTCCTTGTATTCCAAATTTCTGATTTGATTCTCAGATTCATCTCTTCTACTGTTGATTCCCTGTACATTATTCTTCATTTAAGATAATGTATCCATCATTTCTGATTGGTTCCTGCTTATGGTATCTATGTCCCTCTTTATGCTGTTGGAGTTATTACTAAGTTCTAAGCATCCTTATAATGAGTGTTTTGAACTCTGCATCTACCAAATTGCTTGTCTCCATTTTGATTACCGCTTTTTCTGGAGTTTCATTCAGTTCTTTCATTTGAGACATGTTTCCTTATTTTCTCATTTTGGCAGACTATGTTTATTTCTATGTCTTAGGAATAGTTGCTATGTATCATGGGCTTGGTTGCATGGCCCTATGTAGTGGGAGTCTTGTGGTATCAAGTGGCACAGCCTTCTTGTTCACCTGAGCTGGGCATTCAGGTAACCCCACTGGTGTGGCTCTGTACTCCTTTCTGTTAGAGTTGAGCCTTGACTGCTCTTGGCAAGTCAATGGGAGGGATTTGCCTCCAGGCAGATTGGCTGTAAGGAGTGGCTGTGACCATTTGGAGGATCAGCTATATAGGGGCCCACCCCTCAGAGCAGGATTTACTTCAGCAGGGCTGTGGTGCCCACCAAGCCACCCTCCTGGATGTTTCACTTGAGGAGGTGGTTGGATGGTGCTTATACATGGTCTGAAGCTGTCCACCAGGTGAGCTGGCTCTAGGCCTCCCAGGAGGTGCAGACCAAGGTCAGCTGCTGCCTGTGTTCTATTCTGGGCCACCCAGCATGAACTACAAAGTGACCTTCAGGTGGCTGCTACTTGTGCTGGGCTTAAAGGTTGTGAATCAAGTCCTGCTGCTGCTGCTAGTCCAGACCTGGGGTCACTTAGCAAGAGGTACAAGTTCAGATGCTCCTTTTTTGGGAGATTTTCGGAAAGTCTGAAGCGTGAGCCAAGATAGGATGTTTGTATGGAAAAGTCACTGGAAACAACGTGGGTGGGTCCACAAGCTGGGTGGGGTGAGATCTCAGGAAATGGTGAACAATGATAGTGAGATTGATAGAGATTCAGATATGGCACCCATCTGCTAGGTTGGGTGGGGGGTGGGGAGGAGGGCGCGTGGAGGGGAGGGACAGGCTCAGAAAAGGAACACTGGCCTCTGCCAGCCCTTCTGTCTGAGAGAAAGCTTCTTCTAGCTCTGGCCCTGATACCAGATGATTCAGTTTCTCTGCTTATGTCCCTGGTGCCTTTCAATTTGATGCCCCTTCCATGGAGCTCAGAGGGGCTGAGTCAAAGTTCCTATGCTGGCCCTTTAAGAGGGATGCCTGGGACTCCAGCAGCCCTCCTCCTCACTCAGACACAATTCTTGAGGCCTGGTATGGAGCTGGGATCTTTCTCTCCTGGGAGGAGATGGGGAAGACTTTTTCAGCTGAGATATTCCTCTTGATTTTTATCTGCCACAGGTGAGTATGAGACCAGCACGATCCGCATCTCCACCCATCCTACCAGTCTTGATGTGGCTTCTTCTTTATATCCTTAGCTAGTGGCCCAGTGCATGGATTCCTGCACATTGAAAGGAAATTAATTAGAAGGTGGCTGGCAGGGCAGTACTGGGTGATACAGGCCAGACACGCCCTGGAGCGAACTTCCCGCAGTCCCTCCCCAGCTGGCCGCACCTGGGGCAGTGCTGTTATTCAAAAGAGCGTCTGCGGAGTGAGTGGGGTCCCTCCAGCAGGTGGGGTCCCTTGGCCTGGCCTGCAGAGATTGGGTGGAAACTGGCTCTCCAACATCCTCTGGGCAGTGATGGTGAACCTATGACACGCGTGTCAGAGGTGACACACGAACTCATTTTTTTGGTTGATTTTTCTTTGTTAAATGGCATTTAAATATATAAAATAAATATCAAAAATATACATCTTTGTTTTACTATGGTTGCAAAGATCAAAAAATTCTATATGTGACATGGCACCAGAGTTAAGTTAGGGTTTTTTAAAATGCTGACACGCCGAGCTCAAAAGGTTCGCCATCACTGCTCTGGGGGGTCCCAGACACAAATGCAAGTGTACAGCAAACCAGATTCAGGGCCGATAGTGCCCCAACAACATAACCCTCGGCCGAAGGTGCCTCTCCGGTTTCAGGGTGCATCACCCGAGAACTGCCACTGCCAACTAACTGCAGCTCAGCAGCTCCTGCATTAAGCATCTGACCCCTGGTGGTCAGTGCCTGTCATAGCACCTGGTCAGGCAGTCGGACACTTAGCATATTAGCCTTTTATATAGGTAAAAAGTTATTTGTAATTCATTATTTTGCATATTGCTTAAAACTGACCTTATAATTTCCATTTTATTTGCAGTCCATTTGGCTGCTTCTGCTGGAAGCTTCCTATATTTTGCCAGTTTCTTTCCATTTAAATCCATTGTTGGTAAGTATGGACAGATAACCATCATCAACAAGGTAGCTGCCTGTCTCAGCTCAAATGTTGCACTGGCACTGGGGCTTCATCTTCTGCTCAATTTAGAAATAAAGGGTAAGTGTTTGCCTTGAAAATTTTGCCTTTACTTTTTGATTCCCAGAAAGGTAGAATAAGGCAGGGTGTGTAAGAAGGTAAGAAATGTAACAAATATTATTTATTCCCAGATTTTCTTATTTTTTATAAAGACAATTATGTTAACTGTAAAAGAAATCAGAAATGTGTAAAATTAAAAGTTCCCATTGCTTCACAATAAACACCCAGTTATACTCTTGAATAAAAGAATTTTAAACTTTCTAATCTACACTGTGCTATATTTACCTAGTGCTTTATATTTTCCTCTTCCCATATAGACACACTCCTTTTTTATTACAAAGCTGTATATTTCATTGTGAAGAAGTACTATAATTAACTAGTTTTCTCAATGCACATTTACGTGGTTTCCAATTTTTTGCTATTACTCTCATAGTACGCATATATTTGCTCATAAAAAATGCATACTAATATAAAAAATTATAAGATATAAAAATGCTATCTTATAAAGTATTCATAACTTAATTTTTTCTGATTATAATTATTACTTATTAATAAGGCTAATAATAAGAAAGATAACCATATTTATTAGTAAATTCTTCAGATTTGAGGTACAGAATTTGGTTACCACATTCATATTGGATTTATCTACATTGCTCTCCTCAGATAAGACTGACCCAGACAAAAATCCACTTAGCCATTGCCAGTGTTATGATTAGCTATAGTGAACCTGCTCCTAAAATCACATGCTAAGGAATCCACTGTCACTGATGGAACCCTTCATAGATTTGACTTGGTTGGACTCCATTAAACTAGAATGGAGACTCATAGTTTCATAATAGGATCCAAATTGCTCTTTTCATTGTACCTATTTTTGTCTGTAAAAAACAACCATTAGTTAACAACTCCACTGATCTCATCAGAGAAGTCTAAGTGTACAGAAACTCTCCACCTTGTGGTGACAGACAATAGCTTCCCAGATTCTGTCTTCCATGTGAAAGCTTAACTTGATCATTGATAACATATTCAGATGTGGGCAAAAGTAGGTTTACAATTGTTCATATGGAAAAATACAAACAAATAATTTAAGAATAAACTTTTGTGTACTCACTACTATAAACCTACTTTTGCCCACCCATGTATAATGTCAGTCAGATTTTAAGCACTTGATTATTAGCTAATCAAAAAGTTTCTGGAATATTATTAGTACTTCTTTTAGTTCTTCATTGTTGAAAGTAATATATATATATATATATATATCTCCCCGCCCACTCCCACACCCCAGCACAAGCCCTCATCTCCCCACTGACTGTGACCGTTGGTTATGCTTGTATGCATGCACACAAGTCCTTTGATTGATTTCTTATCACCACCTCCTCCTAAGTATCTCTGCCTTCCTTCTGAGGTTTACTAGTCTGTTGGATGCTTATATGTGTCTGGATCTATTTTTGTTCATCAGTTTATGTTGTTCAGTATATTCCACAAATGAGTGAAATCATGTGCTATTTATCTTTCTATGACTGGCTTATTTCACTTTGCATAATGCTCTCCAGGTCCATCCATGCTGTTGCAAATGGTAAGAACTCCCTCTATTTTACTGCAGTGTAGTATTCCATCGTGTAGATGTACCACAGTCTTTTAATCCACTCACCTGCTGATAGGTGCTTAGGCTGTTTCCAAATCTTAGCTATTGTAAATTGTGCTGCTGTGAACATAGGGGTGCATATATCCTTTCTGATTGGTGTTTCTAATTTCTTGGGGTATAGTCCTAGAAGTTGGATCACTGGGTTAAATGGCAGTTCTATATATAATTTTTTGAGGGAAGTCCATACTGTTTTCACAGTGGCTGCCCCAGTCTGCATTCCCACCAGCAGTGCACGAGTGTTCCTTTTTCTCCGCATCCTCACTAGCACTTGTCATTTGTTGATTTGTTGATGATGGCCATTCTGACAGGTGTGAGGTGATACATAATTGTCATTTTGATTTTTCTCTCTCAGATGATTAGTGACTTTGAGCATGTTTTCATATGTCTCTTGGCATTCTGTATGTCCACTTTCAAAGTGTCTATTTAGGTCTAGTCCCCATTTTTTTATTGGATTATCTTCCTTTTGTTAAGTTGTATGGGTTCCCTATAAATTTTGGAGATTAAACCCTTATCCTATATAATAAAACCCTAATATGCAACTTGACCGAACAGTGGAACAACTGGCGAAACGACCAATCACTATGATGCGCACTGACCAACATGGGGCAGATGCTCAACGAAGGAGCTGCCCCCTAGTGGTCAGTGCATTCCCACAGGGGGAGCACTGCTCAGCCAGAAGCCAGTCTCATGGCTGGCAAGTGCAACAGCGGTGGTGGGAGCCTCTCCTGCCTCTGCTGCAGATGGGTGGTAAGGAGCAAGGAGTCCCGGCTGTAAGAGTCTCGGACTGTGAGAGGGATGTCTGACTGCCAGCTTAGGCCCATCTCCCCCGAGGATCAGGCCTCAGCCAGCAGGTGGACATCCCCTGAGGAGTCCCGGACCAGAAGAGGGTGCAGGCTATGCTGACGGAACCTCCCCCTCAAGTACACAAATTTCGTGTACCGAGCCTCTAAGTTGGATAAAAAATTGGCAAATATGTTCTCCCATGCACTGTGCTTTGTTGTTGTTTTGTTGATGGCTTCTTTTGCTGTGCAAAAGCCTTTTATTTTTATGTAGTACCAGTTGTTTATTTTCTCATATTTTGCTGCTTATGGCTTCTTCTAAGATTTTTATGGTTTTTTCCATCTTATGTTTAAGTCCTTGATCCATTTTATTTTTGTGTATGGTTTAAATTGGTAGTCTAGTTTCATTTTTTTTGCATGTATCTGTCCAATTTTTCCAATACCATTTATTGAAGTGACTGTCTGGACTCCATCATATGCTCTTGTCTCCTTTGTCAAATATTAATTGAACATAATGGCTTGCGTTGATTTGTTCTTGTGCCAATACCAGGCAGTTTTGAGAACAGTGGCTTTGCAATATAGCTTGATATCTGGTATTGTGATCCCTCCAACTTTCTTTTTCTTTCTCAGGATTGCTGCAGCTATTTGGGGTCTTTTTTTATTCAAGATGAATTTTTGGAGAGTTTGTTCTAGGTCTTTGAAATACTCCATTGGTATCCTAATGGGGATTGCACTGAATCTATACATTGCTCTGGGTAGTATGGGCATTTTAATGATGTTAATTTTGGATCCTTCTACATTGCTGAATTCATTTATTAAGTCTAGTAGTTTCTTGATTCAGTCTTTAGGGCTTTCTATGTACAATATCATGTCATCTGCAAAAGAAGACAGTTTTGCTTCTTTTCCAATTTGGATGCCTTTTATTTCTTCTTCTTGTCATATCACTATGGCTAGTACTTCCAATACTTTGTGTAACAGGAGTGGTGAAAGTGAGCATCCCTTTCTTGTTTCTGTTCTTAGAGAAAATGGTTTTATTTTTGCCCATTGAGTGTGATGTTGGCTGTAAGTTTGTCATGTAAGGCGTTTATTATGTTGAGGTATGATCCCTCTATTCCCATTTTGCTGAAAGTTTTTATTAAGCAAGAGTGTTGGATTTTGTCAAATGCTTTTTCTGCATCAATTGTTATGATTATGTGTTTTTGTCTCTGAATTTGTTTATGTGATATATTATGTTTATTGATTTGTGGATATTGTACCAGCCTTGCATCCCCAGAATAAATCCCACTTGATCATGGTGTATGGTCTTTCTAATGTAATGCTGGATCCAGTTTGGTAGGATTTTGTTGAGGATTTTAGCGCTTATGTTCATCAGGGATATGGCTTGTAATTCTCTTTATTTTGTCTTTATCTGGTTTTGGGATTAGGGCACTGGTGTGTTCATAGAAAGAGCTTGGAAGTATGCCTTCCTCTTGAATTTTTTGGAATAGTCTGAGAAGGATAGGTTTTAGTTCTGTGAATGTTTGGTAAAACTCCTCTGTGAAGCCATCTGGACCAGAGATTTTGTTTGATGGAAGGTTTTTTATTACTGCTTCAATTTCTTCCATAGTTGTCAGCCTATTCAGATTTTTTTTTTTCCTGATTGAGTTCGGAAGATTGTATTTTTCAAGGAATGTTTCCATTTCATCTAGGTTGACCAATTTGTTGGAATAGAGATGTTCACAGTATTTTTTTTACAATCCTTTGTATTTCTATGGGGTCTGATATCACTTCATTTCTTTCATTTCTGATTTTGTTTATTTGGGTCCTCTCTCTTGCTTCTTGGTGAGCCTGGCTAGAGGTTCATCAATCTTGTTTATGCTTTCAAAGAACCAGCTCTTTTTTTGTCTCTATGTTATTTATTCCCACTCTGATCTTTATTTCCTTCATTCTGCTTACTCTGGGCTTTTCTTGTTGTTCTCTTTCTAATTTATCAAGTTATAGAGTTAGATTATTTATTACCAGTTTCTCTTGTTTTTTTGAGGTGTGCCTGTAATGCTATGTACTTCCCTCTCAGGACTGCTTTCACTCTGTTCAATAGATTTTCAATTGTTGTAATTCCATTGTCATTTGTTTGCAGGATGTTTTTTATTTCTCCTCTGATCTCTTTGCTAATGCAATCATTGTTTAATAATATGCTCTTTAGCCTCCAAGTGTTTGATTTTTTTATTGTTTTTATTGTAGTTGATTTCTAATTGTATGCCATTGTGATCTGAGAAGTTGTTTGATATAATTTTAATCTTCTTGAATTTATAAAGACTTAGCCTGTGTCCTAATATGTGGTCTATCTTTGAAAATGTCCCATGTGCACTTGAGAAGAATGTATATTCCATATTTTTGGGGTGAAATGTTCTGAAGATGTCAATTAAGTCCATCTGACCTAGTGAGTCATTGTTTAGGATTGCTGTTTCCTTGTTGATTTTTTGAAGATTTATCCAGTGATGTCAGTGGGGTATTAAAGTTCCCTACTATGGTTGTATTGCTTTCGATCTCTCCTTTGATATCTTCCAGGAGTTTTTCTTTTATGTATTTGGGTGCTCCTGAATTGGGTGCATATGTTTACCATAGTTATATCCTCTTGTTGGGCTGATCACTTTAATTAATATTATGAAGTAGCCTTCCTTATCTTTTGTTATGGGCGTCACTTTGAGGTCTATTTTGTCAGATGTAAGTATTGCTACCCCAGCCTTTTTTCATTTCCATTTGCCTGAAAGATATTTTTCTATCCCTTCACTTTCAGTCTTTGTGAGTCTCTTGTTTTTAGGTGGGCCTATTGTAGATGGCAAATACATGGGTCATGTTTTCTTATCCATTCAGCCACTCAGTATCTTTTGATTGGACCACTTAATCCATTTATGTTTAAAGTTATTATTAATAAGTACTTGTTTGTAGCCATTTTTATTCTTTATGCCTGCGTTCCTTCTTCCCTTTCCATTTCTTCTTTTTAAAACAATCCCTTTAGTATTTCTTGCATTGCTGGCTTGGCTGTGATAAACTCCCTTAGCCCTTCTTTGTCTGCAAAGCTCCTGATTTCCCCTTCAATTTTGAATGATAGCCTTGCTGGACAGAGTATTCTTGGATTCAGTCCCTTGCTTTGCATCACTTTATATACTTCATCCCATTCCCTTCTGGCCTGATGTATTTCTGCTGAGAAATCTTTTGATAATATAATGGGAAATCCTTTATAGGTAACTCTCTGTCACTCCCTTGCAGCCTTTAAGATTCTCTTTTTATCATTAATGTTTGCCATTGTAATTATGGCGTGTCTTGGTGTGGGTCTTTTTGGGTTCATCTTGCTTGGGACTCTCTGTGCTTACGTGACTTTCTTCCCCAAATCGGGGAGGTTTTCTGTCATTATTTTTTCAAATAGGTTTTCTAATCCTTGCTCCTCCTCTTGTCCTTAAGGCACCCCTATTTTACAGATGTTGCTTCATTTTACATTGTCCCAAAGCTCCCTTAAGTTCCTCTCCTGCTTTCTAATTTTTTTTTCCAATTGCTGTTCAGATTGGGTGTGTTTTTCTGCCCTGTCTTCTAACTCACTGATTCAGTCGTCCACTTCTTCTAGTCTACTGCTAAAACCTTCCATTGTGTTTTTTATCGTAGCTGTATCATTCTTCATTTCCTCTTGGTTCTTACATGTTGTTGATTTTTCTCATCCAGCCAGTTTAGGAACTGTATGACCCTTACTCTGAATTCTTTTTCAGACATATTGCATTCCTTAATTTCATTTAGTTTATTTTCTGATGATTTCTCCTTTCCTTTCCTTTGTACATTGCTTATTTGTCTCTCCACTTTTGCTGTCTCTTTGTATTTGTTTCTATGTAATGTGAGTTGCTGTCACTTTCTGGCCCTGGGAAACCTGCTTGTGGCCTGAGAATTTGAAGCCCTTAGCGATCCAATGGTCCAGGATTCCTTAGTCCAGAGCCTAGGTCTGCCTTCAATTTCATGCCTTTGTCTCTGCTCTGAGTTGTGTTCCTTTCCCCTATGGATCTGGTTCCTCAGTTGTCCAATGCAGGTGCTTGGGGTCAGCAGGAGCACGTACACACTTCTTCTGGTATATGACTCCAGCAGGGTCCCTGAAGCACTGATTCCAGGTGTGTGGCAACAGGGTGAGCTGGGTCTGGGTGTGCAGAGTCCCTGAAACTCCAGGTCCAATGGGGTCCTAAAGTGCCCAGTCCCTGAAACGGGAGCCCTAGATGCAGGGACCAGTGCACAGAGTCCAGTTGCGGTGTTGCTGGTGCTGGAAAGCGGGTGGTCACTGAAGCTCTGGATCAGGCATGCAGGATGCGGACCAGCATGAGGTCCTGAAGCTCTGGGTCCAGTCACGCAGTGTCCACACACATGGGGTGCTGGCACAGTGACCAATCACTGGTATGTGGGGGTCCTTGAAGCTCCAGGTCTGGGCATGCAGCCACCGGGAGTGTATGGGGTTCTGAAGTGCTGGGCCAGGCCTGCGGCTACCAGGCATGCTGGGTCCGGGCATGGAGTGTCTCTGAAGCTCTGGTTCTGTGCACGAGGAATGGACACACAGTGTCCAGGCGAGCCAGGTCCTAGTACATGGGGTGCTGTCATATGGGTTGCTGGCACAGAAGCTGGGTGCTGGAGTGCTTGGGACCCTGAAGAGCCACATTCAGGCGCACCACCACCGGGTGCTCACAGGGTCCTGAAGAGCCAGGTCAGGCATGCGGGGGAGATGCACAATGTTGGAAGTCTCTCTGTCCTGCTGTCCATCCAGGGAGCTGCCAGCGAGGTAGGGTGCCACTCACTGCATGAGTGGCAGACGAGCAACTCACTGCGTGGTGCAGGGTGGTGTCAGGGGGCAGTCTGGGTGTTGATGTCACTGTGCTATTGGCCTCTAATGCTCCCCCTTCAAGATGGCATAGGCTCTGCCCCAAGCCAGCAGCAGGCCCATTTCAGTAGCAGGGGCTCCATGTCCAGGAGAGCCCTTTCCACCAGTCCCCAGACTCCTGTGAGATCTAACTGTCCCTCACTCACCCACACACACACCACACCCATCCACACCCGCCTCTCTTTCTCCTTTACTCACTCACACGCTCTCCCTCACTGCCATCCTGCTGACCACCACTTTGGGATATCCCATAACTTAATTTTAGTTACTTTTACAATAATCTTCAAAAAGAAATCAATTTCTCTGATGGTGCATGAGTTTTCCTCCATCCTTTCCAATAATACATTACACTACTCTCATTTTAAAAACAAATATAATTTCTTTATTTCCTATAACTAATTTTCCTCCAAACTCTGCTCTACTGGGCTGAAAAAAATGTCAGTCTAACCCAGTGACTTATTCATGTTCTGGATGAGTCAGTCTTCCAGGCATCTCTTCTCTTTTTATTCTTCAAAATTATATGCATGTGGGTGGGAATTTAGGAATCTCTTATGGTAGGTGAATATAGAGACCTCCAATCTCTGTGGTGTCCTATGGAATTTTTGCCTCTGTGGTAGAATAACAAGACTGAGCTGAAGTGTGATTATTTATGGCCCATGTAGCACAATGTACTGGTAGCTCATCTGTTAGAAATGTGATTCTGGCTACTTTTCTCTTCTGGGTCTCTGCCACTGTCTGGCTCTCTCTGAGAATCTTTAGCTTTCACAAACACTTAGAAAGTTCTGCAAGCTCTGACTTTTAAGACACAAGGAGCCAGAACACTGCCTTAGGCACATGTATCTTGCTGCCTAATTTTGCCAGTACCAGTGCCACAATTACACACTGTTGGATATTTCTACATGATACCCTGAATGATTCTTTAGGGTCTCCCTGAAATTGGAAAACCTAGGATCCATATACCTGTTCTCCATCCCTTTTATTTTTACTGTAGGTCTAGGAGTGTGCCTTTCCTCCTTGTCTTTCTTTCTAGAATAGACTTCCTTTCTAAAATGACATTTGCATTGTTAGCTTCCCTAATTTAATGTAATCATTTTGTCAGTCTTTTCCAAGAAATCATTTCATACCCAGAGTCATAAAGATAAAAATCTTATAATTTCTTCTAAATTTTATGTATGTCCATTTTTAAATTTGGATTTTCAATAAGCATAGAGTTGATACATCTGTTTATTATGAGGTAAGAACTTGATTATTTTCAATAGGAAAATGAAGCTATTACAATCATTTATTGGATAGTTTGTTCTCTGTTGGCTTCTAATTCCACCTTTGTTTTACACCAAGTTTCCATAGGTGCATGGATCTGTTTCTGGTGGTCTTTTGTGTTTTATTGGTCTTTTTTCATTTCATTTATTTTTTCTGTTAATACCACAATTGTTTTACTCATTATTGCTTTACAACAAGTTTTAATATGTTAGTCTTATACCTATACCTGTTCTTTAGTTACTCTTGTCACTTTGCTCTCTTCTTGAATTTTAAATTATTTTTTCATATCTAATGAAAATTTTTGGGGGATTTAAAGAGAATTTTGTTGCACTTACTGATGGATAAGGAGGCTTGAATAAACATCTACTTCCAAAGAGTAGTCAATTGAAAGAATATATGTATGATTTCTTTATAGATACTTATACATACTTTATAGATACTTACTTTATACATGAAGCATTAAAAATTCACTAGAATTGATATGGATATGGGGTTTTCATTGACTTAATCTGCAACAGGATGTACACTTTTAGTTTTCAAATTGAGTTCCTTTTATCCGGTTATTTTATTTTACTATGTAGTTACTAAAAGCTCAGTGCATGAAATTCATGCACTAGGGTGGGGGTGTTTCTCAGCCCAGCCTGTGACCTCTCGCATTCTGGGACCCCTCACTCCTTACCCCCCACATGCAGCAGAGGTGGGAGAGGCTTCTGCCACCGCTGCTGTGCTTGCCAGCTGTGAGCCTGGCTTCTGGCTGAGTGGCACTCCCTCTGTGGGAGTGCATTAACCACCAGGGGGCAGCTCCTACATTGAGCGTCTGCCCCCTGGTGGTCAGTGCACATCATAGCGACCAGTTGTTCTGCCATTCGGTCAATTTTCATATTAGTGTTTTATTACATAGGATTGCATATCTAAATATGGAAGTGCACACAACATTCCCTATAAGCAGTGGCATGAGGACAGGACCTATGCGTGAGCTCTTCTGAGAACCCCATCTACCTCAGGACATCACACTCGGCCTGCAGGAGGTGCGCTGACCGAGGTTTTGGCTGAGTTCTGGGGGCTGCCTTCCCTCCCTCCCTCCC
>NW_006282204.1:1065436-1085015 GCF_000327345.1 Myotis davidii
CCCCCCTCCGATTGCCGATCACTGGATCGGCCCCTTGCCCAGGCCTGAGGCCTCCGGCAGGGGTGTCAGGCCTGGGCAGGGGACCCCCAGCTCCCTGCTGTTACAGGCTCTGCCCCTGCCCAGGCCTAACGCCTCTGGCCGAGGCATTAGGCCTGGGCAGCAGGGACCACCAGCTCCCCACAATCTCCCGCTCTGCCCCTGCCCAGGCCTAACGCCTCTCCACCCCTGTCCCCGCAGGACACCTCTGGCTGAGGCGTCTGGCCCGGGCAGCGGGGACCCGTAGCTGCAGTGGCCCCGCGATCGCGGGCTCTGCTTTAGGCCCAGGCAAGGGACCCCTAGCTCCCGGGACTGCCAGCTTCAACCCTGCCAAGCTCCCATCACTGGCTCCACCCCTACTTCCTGCTATCACTGGCCAGGGCGACAAAGGCGCCCAATTCTCCAATCATGGCTGGGTGGCAGAGCAAAAGCAGCCCCCAGAGCCGCCTTTGCCCTGCCCCCTGGCTTTTAGCTCCCCCCTGGGTTTCCGATCACTGTCAGTGGCAGGGGGCTCCTTCCTGCTTTCCCTTTCACCTCCCTGCATTGTGCCTACATATGCAAATTAACCGCCATCTTAGTTGGCAGTTAATTTGCATATTGCCCTGATTAGCCCATGAAAAGGGTAGCGGTCGTACACCAATTACCATGTTTCTCTTTTATTAGTGTAGATTGTTTCTTTTCTATACTATTTATTTTCTCTTTCAGGAACTCCTATTGTGCTTGAGTGTAGAATTTCTCAAGTTATGGTAGACTTTCTGAAAATTTATGTTATACCTTTGTTTTTTTCTGTGGTTTCTAATTTAGTATTCCTTGCCTCAAAATGGCTTTCATTTTGACAATCATAGCTTTCTGAAAGACGGTTTTCATGAATATTCAGCTGATGTTGCTGGTCTATACGAAAGGGAGGGCTCATGTTGAAGGAAGGACAAATTACATGGGTCATTGTCATCTGCATATCTTGCCTCTTTGAATTAGGAGTTTACTGCAAACCCTCATGCTTTTTTAGTTGCAGCACACTTTGTCTAGAAATAGGGGAATTAGCAGAAGAAAGGATTACTTGTCTTCTTTCAGTGGCTTCCTTTTTCCCTTTTCATCAGCACTATAGATAAGAAAAACTACTTTTTCTCTTCTGATTGGTAGTCAGCATTCATCTCTAGTGCTGCTGAATATTTTTCCAAGTTTTATATCCTTATGGTTATTTAAGTGGGAGTTTAGCATGAGGGGAAAAGTAGAAGGATAGGATCTTGTAGATCTGCTTTTTTTCTTGACATTTTTGTTCTTTATTATTTCAGTTGTTGGTACTGTTGCAATAATTTCTATTTTTTGTAGGTTTTGAAGGGAGGAGGGATGAAACCAATGTTATTACATATTCCATTATTTTCTTAGATGAGCTACATACTAAGGGTATCAACATATAGATAATTCAGAGTGGCAAAATTTAGATTATCAATTATCTTTTTTCTTTGCTGTTTTAATCACAGAGCTTTCATTTATGGTAAATATCTCTTTTTTATTTCAGGAATTGGTCTTAACTGGAATAACCTTTGGACACCGGCCAGCCTTGAGGATAACCTCATATTTGGCTATATGATGGGGATGCTTTTACTTGATGCTTTCTTGTATGGCCTTGTGACATGGTATGTAGAAGCTGTCTTTCCAGGACAATATGGTGTGTCCCAACCATGGAATTTTTTTCTTATGGTGAGTTCTAATGCTGCTGTTATTGTGAAAGGTCATAGTTCTTATTTCACAAAATAAAATCAAAAGGTCAGGTGCAGATAATCATTTTCATCTGTATACCAGCTATACTGAAATGTTAGCCATTTCATAATCTACCTTAAAGCCTTATACATATGTAAATGCACCTATCTATGGATAAGACACTGACATCCCATACATTAAAAATTATGAGGACTATAACCCTTCTTTAGTCAGGCAGTACATAGTGAATTTGATTGGAGAATAAAGCAACCTAAAAGTCTCTGCAAAAATTCTTCCCAACTAAATTAATATGTGATAGTTTCTTAGATCCTAGTGAGAAGAGCATTAAGTATTGCTCTTGCCCGTGTTCTCACCACCTGATTATTTTCAATTGCTAGACCAATGTACTTACAGTAGGATAACATCTGCATTTTAAACCTCCATGCTCCCTAACCATTACTGGATAATGGTACAAAGAAGTGCTCTGATCAAGTCTAATAAAATGCATTGGTTATGACCTCATTTTTTCGTAATTCCATTATGTCCTTACTTCTTGAACACTAGCATTTTAAACGTTTTTGCTTCCAAACCCTGGAGTTTCAAGTCATACACAATTTGCTGCAAAATATAATCTTTGAAAATACGCTATAACTTTATCCATCTCACAAAATAAACCAAGTCAAAGTGTTTTCAAGTTCTTATAATGACTCATTGCCATTTTTCACATTTTAATTGTAATTCAGATGGAATTCACATAACTTAGGGCAATGGTCAGCAAACTGCAGCTCACGAGCCCCATGCGTCTCTTTGGCCCCTTGAGTGTGACTCTTCCACAAAATACCACGTGCAGGCGCACACGTACAGTGTGATTGAAATTTCATGGCCTGTGCGCAGAAGTCGGTTTTCAGCCTCGGCGAGTCTATTTTGAAGAAGTACTGTTGATATTTGGCTCTGTTGACTAATGAGTTTGCCGACCACTGACTTAGGGAAACATTCATATAACTTAAAATTAACAATTTTAAAGTTAACAATTCAGTGTCATTTAATATGATTATAATGTATGTGCACATATCTAGTTTCAAGATATTTTCATCACTAAAAAATAAAACCCTATATCAATTAAGAAATCACATCTTAATTTTCCCTATCCTAAACTCCTAGCAACCACTTATCAGTCAGCTTTCTTTATATATGGATTTAACTGTTCAGGATATCCTATCTAATAAAAGAGAAACATGGTAATTAGCCATACCTCCGCTACCCTTCCCATTGGCTAATCACGGCGATATGCAATTTAACTGCCAGCCAAGATGGCGGCTGGCAGGCAGGCAGGTGAAGCGAACATGAGGCTTGCTTGCTTCAGTGACGGAGGAAGCCAATGTTCCCCACCTGCCACTGCCAGCCTCTGCGCTTGCAGTTTGAAACATTGTTCAAAATATAGAAGCTAAACAAACTCCAGAAACCTACTTTCAGCCAGCTGGGATCTCAGAGCTGGAGTTGAAATAGTGTTTCGATTATAGAACCCAATAAACCAGATACCTGCTTTCAGCAGCTGACGCCTCATAGCTGGAATCAAGCCTCAGAGCTAAAGATGGCCCAGAATAAAAAAAAGAAAAAAGAAAAAAAGGAGCGGTTGGGAGCTTCAGTCACTCGCCAGCCTGAAAACAGCCCTCAGCCCCTAACACAGACTGGCCAGGCACCCCAGTGGGGACTCTCACCCTGAAGGGGATGTGACCAGCTGAAAACAGCCATCAGCCCCTCACCCAGGCTGGCCAGGCACCCAAGTGGGACCCCCACCCTGACCCAGGACACCCTTCAGGGCAAACCAGACGGGTCCCACCCGTGCAGGCCTCTATCCTATATAGTAAAAGGGTAATATGCCTCCCAGCACTGGGATCAGCGGAGCCGCGAGGCCTCCCCGCACTGGGATCAGTGAGAAAGGGGGTACCTCCCAAACCCCCTGATCGCCCTGTGGCTCTGTATGTGACAGGGAGCGGGGCCACAACCTCCCTATCTGCCCTGCTCTATTCGTGACAGGGGAAGGTGCCCCAAGCCCCTGATCAGCCCTGCTCTGTGCCTGATAGGGGGGAGCTCCCCAACCCCCTGATTGGCCCTGCTCTGTGCGTGAGTGAGGGTGGCATCACAACCTCCCGCTCCACCCTGCTCTGTGCATGCCAGGGGAGGCAACCCAACTCCCCACTCAGCCCTGCTCTGAGCCCTACCCGGGACTGCACCTAGGGATTGGGCCTGCCCTCTGCCACCCGGGAGCAGGCCTAAGCCAGCAGGTTGTTATCTCCCGAGGTGTCCCAGACTGCGAGAAGGCACAGGCCAGGCTGAGGGACCCCCCGCCCTTTGAGTGCACAAATTTTTGTGCACCGGGCCTCTAGTCCCATATAATAAAAGCCTAATATGCAAATTGACTGAATGGTGAAATGACCGGTCGCTATGATGTGCACTGACCACCAGGGGGCAGACACTCAATGCAGGAGCTGCCCCAGCCCACAGGGCACAGGCCAGCCAAGGTGGGTGCCAGCGGAAGTGCCCCCTGGTTGCCCTGCCGGTCACCCTGCAGAGGGTGGCGACCAGCAGTGACGGTGGGAGGCAGGGCCAGTGAGCAGGTAGTGCCAGGCTGGAGGCCCCCCGATTGCATTGCCGGTCACCCCACAGATCAGCCCTGATCACCAGCCAGGCCTAGTGACCCTACCTGTGCACAAATTTCGTGCACCAGGCCTCTAGTTTCATATAAATGGAATCATACCATATGTGACCATTTATGTCTATTTTCTTTAACTGAGCCTAATTTTTTTTTAGTTTTATCCATGTTACAGTATGTATCAGTACGTTATTATTTTAGATTGCTGAATAACACTTCATTGTATATATATATATAAAACAACTCCTATATCTGTTCATCTGTAGTTGAACATATAGGACATCTTTTGGCTAAATTTGAATAGCTATGCTATAAATATTTCAATACAAGTATTAGTTTGTATACTTATTTCAATTCTTTGGGTAATATACCTAAGGTAGAATATCTCATTCATATGCTAATTCTGTTTCATTTTTCAAGAACCACAAAACTGTTTTCCACAGTGTCTGCACCATTTTACATTCCTATAAGCAATATACAGGGTTCTAATTTCTAAACATCCTAATAAACACTTGTTATTCTCCTTTTTTCTTTTATTGTAACCACTAGAGGCCCAGTGCACAAAAATTTGTGCACTCGGGGGCGTCCCTCAGCCTGGCCTGTGCCCTCTCGCAGTCTGGGACCACTCAGGGGATGACCACATGCTGGCTCAGGCTCGGGGAGTTGGGCCTAAGCTGGCAGTCAGACATCCCTCTGGCAGCCCGGGAGCCCTCGGGGGATGTCCACTTGCCAGTGGGGAGCAGGCCTAAGCCGCAGTTGGACATCCTTAGCACTGCTGAGGAGGCGGGAGAGTCTCCCCACACCGCCACTGTACTGGCAGCCATCAGCCTGGCTTGTGGCTGAGCAGAGCTCCCCCTGTGTGAGCACACTGACCACCAGGCGGCAGCTCCGGCATTGAGCGTCTGGGCCCTGGTGGTCAGTGTGTGTCATAGTGACCAGTCATTCCCAGTCGTTTGGCTTTTAGGGTCAATCTGCATATTACCCTTTTATTATATAGGATAGTGGCCTGGTGCACGGGTGGGGGCCGGCTGGTTTGCCCTGAAGGGTGTCCCAGATCAGGGTGGGGGTCCCACTGGGGTGCCTGGCCAGCCTGGGGGAGGGGCTGATGGCTGTTTGCAGCTGGCCACACCCCCTTTACGGTGGGGGGTCCCCACTGGGGTGCCTGGCCAGCCTGGGTGAGGGGCTGATGGCTGATTGCAGGCTGGTCATGCCACTCCCTCAGTGGAGACCCTCACTCCATGGAAGTTTGGCCAGCCTGGGTGAGGGACTAATGGCTGTTTTCAGCTGGCCACACCCCCTTTACGGTGGGGGGTCCCCACTGGGGTGCCTGGCCAGTCTGGGAGAGGGGCTGAGGGCCATTTTTGGGCTGGCCAAGGCCCCCTTCGACGGGAGCTCCCAGCCTCTCCTTTTTTTCTTTTTCTTTTTTTATTCTGAGATTTATTTAGCTTCTATAATTGAAACTTTGTAGCCTTGAGAGGAGCTTAGAGCCGGCCAGGGTGGATGAGAGGGTAGCTTGGCTTCCTCCATCACCAGGCGCAACCCACGCCTCCTGCTCGCTCCAGCTCAGTGGCCATAGCTGGCTGAAAGCAGGTACCTGGGGTTTATTTATCTTCTATAATTGAAACTTTGTTGCTTTGAGTGGAGCTCAGAGCCGCCACGGCAGGCGGGAAGCTTGGCTTCCTCCATCATTGGGGCAACCAAGCCTCCTGCTTGCTCCAGCTCCGTGGCTGCCGGCCGCTGTCTTGGTTGGGTTAATTTACATATAGTCACTCTGATTGGCTGGTGGTCGTGGCTTAAGGTACAGCACAGGTATGGTCAATTTGCATGTTTGTCTTTTATTAGTGTAGATTCTTATGGTTATAAAGTTGTATCTTGGGTTTTGATTTACATTACCCTGATGACTAATGATGCTGAGACCTTTACATATACTTGTAAATATTCTTTAGATAAATGTCTATTTAGTCCTGTGTGCATTTTTAATTGGGTTGTCTTTTTATGTATTCTGAACACTAGATCCTTATCAGAAGTATGGTTTATTAATATTTTCTTCCATTCTATGGACTGTTTTTTTTTTTCATTCTTTTGATGTGTCCTTTCAAAATGTTTTAATTTTTCTTAACTCCAATTAGTTTTCCTTTTGTTGCTTGTGAAATTGGTATCTTATTTAAAGAGTCATTATCAAATCCAACATTTACCCATATGTTTCCTTCTAACAGTGTGGTGGTTCAGTATTTTATATTTAATTCCTGGATCAATTTTGAGTTAATTTTTATATATTGTGAGGTAGGGATCCAATTTCATTCTTTTGCATGTGAATATTTGGTTGTTCCAGCACCACTCTTAGAAAAACATAGCTTTCCCCATTGGACTCTTGATAAAAATCATTTGGCCATAGATGTATGGGTTTATTTTCCAACCCACAATTTCATTCCATATATATATTTAAGCCAGCACAATATTGTTCCGATTACTGTAGTTTTATAATAAGTTTTGAAATCTGAAATATGAGTCCTCCAACCTTTCTCTTCTTTTTTAAGATTGTTTTGACTATTAGAGGGCCCTTATAGTTCCATATGAACTTGAGGATTTGCTTTTTATTTCTGCAAAAATGGCCACTGGAATTTTCATGAATATTATAACGAGTCTGTTGATTACCTTAAATATTATTGCCATATGAAAAATATTATATTTCAATTCATGAACTTTTTTAAGATATATTTTTATTAATTTTAGAGAAGGGAAGGGAAGGGAAAGGGAGATAGAAACATCAATGATGAAAGAGAATCCTGCAGGCCCCCTACTGAGGATGGAGCCCACAACATGGGCATGTGCCCTGAGTGGGAATCGAACCTGGGACCCTTCAGTCCACAGGCCGACGCTCTATTCACTGAGCCAAACCAACTAGGGCATGAACTTTCTATTTATATGTCTTTGAATTCTTTAACCAAGGTTTTGTAGTGAGTCTTTTATTTCTTTGGTTAACTTTATTCCTATTTTACTCTGTCAGATGCAATGAAATTGTTAATATTCTTTTTTTGATTGTTCATTGATGGTATATAAAAACACAATTGATTTTTGCATGTTAATCTTGTATCCTGTATCTTTGCTGAATTTGTTTATTAGCTCTAGTAGTATGTGTAATGCTGATTCTTTGGGCTTTTTCTATGTGTGAAAATATATGTATTATGCCATTTTTAAATACTGATACTTTTACTTGTTCCTTTCCAATTTGGATGCCCTTTATTTCTTTTTCTTACCTCATTGCTAAAACTAGTGTAGCAATAAATACCAGAAATGAAAAGAGACATCCTTAGCTTGTTCCTGATTTTAAAGAAAAACTTTTCAGTCTTTCACCATTTGGTATGATACTAGATTTGGGTTTTTCACATATGCCCTTGTCATTTGAGAAAGTCCTCTTCTATTTCTAGTTTCCTGAGTGTCTTTAATCATGAAACCCTTTGTCAAACCCATTGATGTTGCTATCTCCCATACTTATATGGTTTATTCCATTTGTTCAATTAATGCAATGTATTGCATTGATTGGTTTTCATATGTTGAGCCTGCATTCCTGGGATAATTCCCCCTTGATCATCATGTATAATCATTTTGCTATGCTATGGGATTCAGTTTGCTAGCATTTGGTTGAAGATTTTTTTCATCTGTATTGATAAGGGATATTGGTCTCTAGTTTCTTTCTTCATGATAACTTTGCCTGGCTTTGGTGTCAGAGTAATGCTGAGCTCACAGAATGAGTGAGAAAATGTTTCCTCCTCTTACACTTTTTGGAAGACTTGGGGAAGAATTGTTGTTAATCTTGTTTAAATGTTTGGCAGAGTTCACCAGTGAAGCCATCTGCTCAACTTTTCTTTGTAGGGAGGTTTTGATCACTGATTCATGTGCGTTACATGTATAGGTCTGTTCAAATGGAGTGTTTCATTTCTTAATGCATGTTTTGGTAATTACATTTTGGCTTTCTTTGTAGCGTTCATACTGGTATGGCCCTCCAAGAATTAGAAGAAAAGAGGAAGACATGAAAGGCTATGGAAGAACTCAAAGCAAATATTTTGAGGCTGAACCAACTGGTTTGGTGGCAAGTATCCAGATCAAACATTTGCACAAGGTATTATTTCAAAGGCAAATCCTTTATTATCCCTGCCCAGAGGTCCTGGGCAGGTTAATTGAAGGGGACCATGGGCAGGCCAGATGGCAGCATCCATAAATGAGCTAACTAGTAGGCTCTATGTGTGGGCCAGGTACTTGCATCCATAGGCAGGTAGTCCTGGTGCCAGACTCTGCATATGGTTGGGCAAGGTGCTAAGGTCCATGGGCAGCCCTGGTGCCAGGGTCCATAGGAGAGACTGGTTACTCTGCTTCTCATGTTTGCCTGTTATATTTTCCCCATTCGTTTGCTATTTACCTATTTGTGTCTATAATTGAAGGACACTTTTATATACATATATAAACATTTGGTTAGTGCATGCTCTTTATTCAATGTGATTTTTGCTGCTTTTTAATTGAGGAGTTCAGGCCATTTACATTTTTAATTTTTCAGTTACAGGTTACATTTCATACTATTTTGTATTTCAGGTCATTTACAGTTAATGTGATTATTTATATTTTTGGTATGGTTTCCATTTAGCATTTATTTGATTTCTAATTCTACCATATACTCTTTGTTTTCTTTCTCTTTCTTGCCTTCTCTTGAATTACTGATTATATTCCTGAGATTCCATTATATCTCCCTTTCTATATAATTTTGTTTTGGTATTCAACTGGTTTGTCTTTGATACATTATACAACTCTGACTTATCACAGTCTTCCTTCAAATGGAACCATTTCACATATAGTATAAGAACCTTATGTCAGTTATACTTTTATTTTTATACTCAGACTGTTATTGTCATACATTTTACTTAAACACATATTATAAAACCTGCAATATTTTGTTACCAGTGTTCTTGATTTTCCATTTATATTTTAAGGAAGTTGAGGAAAATGTGGTATATAATTACCAGTGTGCTTAATAATTACAGTGTTCTCCATTTCTTTGTTTATATCTAGATTTCCATCTGGTATAATTTTCCTTCTGCCTCACAGAGTATCTTTGACATTTTTTCTTTTTAATTCGGGTATGCTAAGTGATTAATTCCTTCGTATTTTCTATGTCTAAAAGAGCCTTTATTTTATTTTTGCTTTTAAAAGATATTGTCACTCATATAGGATATTAGGTTAAATATGTTGTTCTACAGTCTATTCACAGGCATTGTTTCCAGTTTTTCCTGGAAGATTTTAAGGTGTTTATTTAGCAGTGATTTTATGCAATTTAATAATGATGTTTCTTGTTAGTAGTTTTATTCTTGTCCTTTGGGTCTGTTGAGCTTTGAATGTATAGGTTTATTGTTGTCATAAAATTTGAAAAACTTTTGGCCACTAGTTATACAGTTATTTTAATGTCCCATACAGTGTCTGTTGGAGTTGCAGAGTTGTGTGGTCATATGTACACAGGCAATGAGAGAGGGCAGGGTCTGAACCATGGGCGCACTGTGAATAAGGTCTGAATCGCATGCTTGAGTGGCAGGAGCAAAAAGTGGGTCAGCAGACGCCCACCCTACAGAGCTGCTCCCCACTGCTGGGCCTGGCGGTTGTCTTTCAGACAAAGAAAGTAAATCACAGAGCCCTGCCATTAATTAGACTCCCAAAACTCACTTCCTGTTGCCCTTAGAGTTGGCTCCAGGAGTGTATTATCTGTAGGCTCAGAGCTGTTGCAGTAGAAAGTTTCCCTCTGTGACTGAGCTCCAGGAGGGGTGCTTGGGCTGGATCCGTGGAGGGCAGGGGTCACATTACAATGAGGGAAAAACAAACCTCACCCCAAGCAGCAAAGGCTGTATAGCCCTACGTAAGCCATGGAGGCTCAAAACTGTGAGGCCACAAAGGTAAAAATCTTGTGAATCAATGCCATCTACTGGAACAGAGTAGAAAGACCATTTCAGAGATAAATGGGAAAACAAAAAACAGTGAAAATCATAAATAACCATGGTTAAGATGATGACCAGAAAGAAAATGAAAAATCCCCAGAAAATAGGCTGGAGCACATGGAATTACGTGATATGAATGACAGAAATTTCAAGATTGCAGTTCTGAAAATACTCAATGAGATGCGATAAAATGCTGACAGGCATTTCAGTGCATTAAGAAAACAAATTAATGAACAAAAAGTATTTTTGCAAGAAAATTGACATTTTAAAAAAGAATCGATCAAAAATCGTGGAAATGAAGCATTTAAAGAACTTAAGAGTGAGTTGTTGAGCATAGAAAACAGAACCAACCAATTAGAGGGGGGAAATTAGTGATATTGAAGATAGGAATCAAGAAAGGATACAGAGGGAAGAAGAGAGAAACCTGAGAATAAAGAAATGTGAAAGAGCTCTATGAGACCTCTCCGATTCCATCAAAAAAAGTAATGTCAGAATCACTGGCATAGTGGAGGAAGAAGAGTGGGAGTATGGAATGGAGAGTCTATTCAAACAACTAGTATGTGAGAACTTCCGAAATCAATGGAAAGAACTAAATCCTTGAATCCAAGAAGCAAACAGAGCACCTACTTACCTCAATCCAAAGAGGCCCTCTCCAAGGAACTTGGTAATGAAGATGTCAAAAATTAATGACAAAGAAAAAGTCCTCAAAGCATCCAGGAAAAAGAAGGAAGTGACGTACAAAGGAAAACCCATCAGAATGTCACCCAACTTCTCAGCAGAAACTCTACAAGCCAGAGAGAGTGGAACCAAATATTCAGACGAGATCGGGCGCGTTCAGGGTGGTATGGCCGTAGACTGGAACCAAATATTCAAACGTCTAAAAACGAGAAACTACCAACCATGCATGTATCCAGCAAACTTATCCTTTAAATATGAAGGAGAAATAAGAATATTCCTAGACGTATAGAAGTTGAGGCATTTTATTGTAGAAAACCTCCAATGCAGGGAATACTCAAGGGAGTTATTCTACCTGAAACAAAGGATATAAAGTCACACCACTATGAGTAGGGTCACCAAAAAACTTGCAGCATAAATAGGAATAATTTGTGACAACAAAAACATACAAGGGGAAGGGGGAAAGGTATGAACTGGCAAAGGAAGATGAAGA
The DNA here is from genome assembly GCF_000327345.1 of Myotis davidii. NCBI lineage: Eukaryota > Metazoa > Chordata > Mammalia > Chiroptera > Vespertilionidae > Myotis > Myotis davidii. The sequence goes on from NW_006282204.1 coordinate 1,076,970, forward strand.
TCAGGTGCACTCAAAAGGGAAAAAAACTGTGGCATACATGCAACTTCACTCTTTATAAACCTAATGGCAACCACACACAAAGGTCCCCAAAATGGGACATATTGCTTAAAAAAGAGGAAAGATATATGGAATCCACCAAACAGACAGAAGCATAATGGAAAGGAACCAATGGTGGCACAAAGTTACCAGAAAACAAAAGATAAAATGGCTATAGGAAATCCTCATACATCAATAATTACCCTAAATGTAAATGGCCTAAATTCACCAGTAAAGAGGCACAGAGTAGCAGAGTGGATGAAAAAAAAAACAAAACCCAACCATATGCTGCCTACAAGAGACATATCTAAACAGCAAAGACTAAGGTAGATTCAAAGTAAAGGGGTGGAAAATGAATCTCCAAACAAAAAAAAATCCACACAAAAAAAGCAGGTGTAGCCATACTTATATATGACAAAACAGATTTCAAGAAAATAAGACACAAAGATGAACACTTTATAATGATAAAGGGAACACTACATCAAGAAAACTTAACAGTTCTTAGTATATATGCACCCAATCAGGGAGCACTGAAATATATTAAACAGCTACTTATAGAACTAAAGGGAGAAACAGGTCAAAATAAATTATAGTTGGAGACCGTAATTCTCCATTGACAGCTCTAGACAGATCAAACAAAAAAAATCAATAAAGAAATATTGGCCTTAAATGAAACACTAGACCAAATGGATATAATTGACATTTACAGAACATTTCATCCCAGAATATCAGACTATACATTCTTCTCCAGCGTATATGGAACATTCTTAAGGATAGACCATATATTGGGTTACAGAACAAGTATCAACAAATTTTAAAAGATCGAAATTATACCAATTATATTTTCTTTTTAAAAAATATAAATTTTATTGATTTTTTACAGAGAGGAAGGGAGAGGGATAGAAAGTTAGAAATATCAATGAGAGAGAAACATCTATCAGCTGCCTCCTGCACACCTCCCACTGGGGATGTGCCCGCAACCAAGGTGCATGCCCCTGACCGGAACCGAACACAGGACCCCTCAGTCCGAAGGCTGACGCTCTAGCCACTGAGCCAAACCGGTCAGGGCATACCAATTATATTTTCTGACCTTGAAATTAAAAATCACCTGCAAAAAGTAAGTAAAGAAACCTGCAAATATGTGAGGATTAAACAACATACTACTAAAAAATGACTGTGTCAAAGAAGAAATTAAAGGTGAGATCAAAAGATATATGGAGACAAATGAGAATGATAACACCCTATCAAAAACTCTGGGATGCAGTGAAAGCTTATATAAGTAATAAGAGCTTATATCATTACAGGCCTATCTCAAGAAACAAGAGAAAACCCAAGTAAGTAAACTAATGTCACATCTTAAAATACTAACAAAAGAAGAACTAAAGCAACCCAAAGTTAGCAGAAGAAAGGAAATAATAAAAATTAGAACAGAATTAAATGAAATAGAAAACAAAAAGATATACAAAAATAAATAAATAAAAAGCTGGTTCTTTGAAAAGACCAATAAAATTGACAAACCTCTGGCTAGACTCCCTAAGGAAAAAAGGGAAAGACCCATATAAACAAAATCAGAAATGAGAGAAGTTACCACAGACATCACAGATATACAAAAGATCATACTATGAAAGACTTCATGCCACCAAATTTAATAACCTAGAGCAGGGGTGGGCAACCTTTTTGTGAATGCGTGCCAAAACCAGCAAAATCTCTGACTCAATCCAAGTCCTAGTAGTTCGTTTTCAACACTATTGAAATTGCTCTTCCCCTCTCTCATCAATCCATGTCTGTGGTCTTTAAGATAACTTGTTATGTAAGATTATTTATTTATCTAAGATGCACCTCCACTGAATTTATCTGAAAAATAAAAAAGTCGATATTAAGAAAAAAAATTGTAAATGGAAGATTACAAGAGAGGATTTCGCGTGCCAGCAATGTTTGGCACCCCTGACCTAGAGAAATGGGTAAGTTCCTAGAAACATATAACCTTCCTAGATCAAATCATGAAGAACAGGAAAATCTAAATAGACCGATCAGCAGTGAGGAAATTGAAACAACCATCAAAAACCTCTCCAAAAACAAAAGACCAGGACCAGATGGCTTCACCAGTGAATTCTACCAAACATTCAAGGAAGAAATAATATGCATAGTTTTCAGACTCTTCCAAAAAATTGAAGAAGAGCTGATACTTCCTAACACATTCTACAAATCCAATATAACCCTGATACCAAAACCTTGCAAAGATAACACAAAAAAGATAACTACAGACCAATATTCCTGATGAATACAGATGGAAAAATCCTATGCAAAATACTAGTTAATCGAATACAGCAGTACATCCAAAAAACAATACATCACGATCAAGTGGGGTTCATTCTAGGACACATAGATGGTTCAACATTCACAAATCAATCAAAGGAAGGATAAAACATTAACCAAAGAAAAGATAAAAATCACATGATCTTGTCAATAGATGCAGAAAAAGCATTTGTTAAGACACAATATTCATTTATGATTAAAACACTCAATAAGATAGGAATAGAAGGAATGTAACTCAACATAATAAAGGCCATATATGATAAACCCTCAGCTGACATCATACTCAATGGTGAAAAAACTGAAAGCTTTCCCCCTAAGATCAGGAACAAGACAAGGATCTCCACTCTCACCTCTCTTATTCAACGCTAGAGGCCCAGTGCATGAATTTGTGCATGGGGGAGGGGAGAGGAACCGCAGGAGTTTGGCCAGCCAAGGAGAGGGACCATGGGAGGTTGGCCACTGACTCTGAGGAGGGAGCTGGCCCTCAGCCCCCCTGGGAAAGGGGCTGCATCCACCGCCACCCCGGGACCCAAAGGCCCCAGCAGGGTCAGGAGAGGAGGTGACAGTTGCCAGGCTGGGCGCAGAAGGAACGGATGCTGATGCCACCTTTGCACCCCACCACTGCACGGTTCCCCACCTCTGCCCCTTCTCCTCCTCTCACCACCGTGCCACCACGTGCAGGTGGGTGGCCCTGGGGAAGGAAGAGGAGGAGGTGATTCCCCGCCACCACGCAGTTCTCTCTTCCTCCCTCGTCCTGCCTTTGCCGCAGTGCTGCCACCACAGCAGGCAGGTGGCCCCTGGGGAAGGGAGTGGACAGAAGCAAGACAAACCCTTGTGTCGAGTGCTGACTTTTAATAGATCACAGCAAGGGAGCTGCTCTGCTATGTACAAAACCCTGATCCAGAAGCAGGTCATCTACGAATGGTTTAGCACCAGGGGCTGATAGGGGCCGGCTGGCCGGGGGGAGGGACCAAGGGCAGTTGGCTGGCCACAGGAGGTTGGCTGTGGGAGCGCACTGACCACCAGGGGAAGCTCCTACATTGAGCATCTGCCCCCTGGTGGTCAGTGCATGTCATAGCAACTAGTCGACCAGTCATTCTGATCGTTCAGTTGTAATAGTCACTTAGGCTTTTATATATATAGACTAGTGGCCCGGTGCATGAAATTCGTGCACAGGGGGTGTCCCTCAGTCTAGCCTGCACCTTCACCAATCTGGGACCCCTCGGGGGATGTCCAACTGCTGTTGAGGCCCAAAACTGGCAGTCGGACATCCCTCTCGCAATCCAAGACTGCTGGCTCCTGTCGCCTGCCTACCTGATCAGGCCTGCTGGCCCGCAACTGTCCCCCTCCCCCCGCCAGCCTGCTTGCCCCCAACTGCCCCCCCTGCCGCCTGCTCGCTCCCAACTGCCCAGAGGTACCCTCGCAGGTAGGAGGTGCTGATTAGGGGAGGACGGCATGATCGTTTCCTGGGACTGTAGTTATGGAATCTTTGCAGAGGCTTCCACAAGCATCAGAGGGGCAGGCTCTGGCCAGCAGCCCTGTAGTGCTGGTCATCCCTGGAGGCACTGGCCGGGGGGCAGAGAGTTAGGGGGGCAGTGAGGCCAAAGGGGGAGTAACTTCAAACCTTCCCACTTGGCACCATTCTTTAAATTGTATGTGGCTGTTTCACAGCTATACCTGTTCAGGGCAGGGCTCCAATCTCCTGGAGCAGGGTGGGGGCTGGGCCAGGGCAGAGCCAGGTGGGCTAGGAGGGTGGGTTTAGCCATGCCCCCAGCAAGGTTCAGTGAGCTTCAGCTGTGGAGACAGCGCTGCTGCTGTTAGAGGGGGGGGCAGGGGGAAGGGTTTGACCCTGGGGAAGGGGTCGCTCAGGCCTGCCTCCCCCCAGGTCTAGAGTTGGAGGGAGGAGAGGCATGCCTGGCCCCAGTGGAGGGGCCTGGCAGTGACGGGCTGTGGGTCCGGGTGCCTCTGGGCACTGACAGGTGGTTGCCAGCAGCTATTGTTGTGGGCACCCCTGGTGGGGTGGCAGGGGAAGAGATTGGGAGTCAGAGGTGCAGACTGCAGCAACCCCCGGGGGTGTGGGGGCTGGGGTAGGGTGTCTGTGCAGGGGGATTGGAAGAGCTCCCCATGGCTGCTTCCTCTTCCTTCTGTGCAGTCTGGGCTCCTGTCAGGTGCTCTCCTCAGAACCCCAGGAACTTGGCTCCAGCTGCCTGCCTCCTGCTGCATGCACATCAATATGCAAATAGGTCGTTAGGGGACACTGTCAGAGACAAATTAGCATATTCCCTTTTTATTCTATAGGATAATGCTGGAAGTCCTAGCCAGAGCAATAAGTCAAGAGAAAGAAATAAAAGGCATCGAAATCGGGGGGAAAGAGATAAAAGGCATCCAAATAGGGAAGGAAGAAGTCAAACTGTCATGTTTTGCAGATGACATGATGCTATATATAGAAAACCTTACAGACTCTACTAAAAAAGCTACTAGAAATAATAAACAGAGTTAAGTTGCAGGATACAAAATCAATGTACACAAATCCATTGCCTTCCTGTGTACCAACAAAAAAATTTCAGAAAAATAAATGGAAAAACAATTCCTTTTGCAATAGCAACCAAAAGAATAAAATACCTAGGAATAAACATAACAAAGAGTGTGGAAGACCTACATACTGAAAATTACAAAACACATTAAGAGAGATTGAAAAAGACACAACAAAATGGAAAAAATATCCCGTATTCATGGATTGGAAGAATCAACATAGTTAAAATGGCCATATTACCCAGAGCAATACAAATTTTATGCAATACCCATTGAAATCTCAATATCATTTTTTAAAGAAATAGAATGAGAAATCATCAGATTTGTATAGAACCACAAAAGACCCTGAAGCCAAAGCAATCCTGGAAAAAAAAAAAAACATGAAGCTGGAGGTATCACACTACCTGACTTAAAATTATACTACAGAGCTACATAATCAAAACAGCATGGTATTGCCAGAGAAACAGACACACAGATCAATGGAACATAATAGCCCAGTTATAAAACCACACATATATAGACAGATAATTTTGAACAAAGGAGCCAGAAATGCACATTAAAGATAGTCTGTTCAATAAATGGTGCTGGGAAAACTGGAAAGCCACATGCAAACAAATGAAACTGGATTGCAGTTTATCCCCGTGTACAAAAATTAATTTAAAATGGATCAAAGACCTAAACATAAGACCCAAAACTATGTTACATAGAAGAAAATATATAAATACCAAACATATGGACCTGGGTGGTAGAGAACATTTTATGGACTTGACCCCAAAGGCAAGGTAGGTAAAGGCAATAATAAATGAATGGGACTATTTCAAACTGAAGAGCTTCTGCACAGCAAAAGAAACTGACAACAAAACAAGCAGGCAGCCAACCAGATGGGAGACGATATTTGTAAACAGTAGCTCTGACAAAGGTTTAATTTCCAAAATGTATAAAGAAGTCATAAAACTCAACACCAAACAAATAAGCAATCCAATCAAAAAGTGGGCAGAGGACCTGAAAATACACCTCTCCCAAGAAGACATACTAACAGCCAATAGGTAGATGAAAATATGTTCAACTTCACTGGCAATTAGGGAAATGCTAACAGGTGTGAGGAGGTATCTCTTTGTAGTTTTGTTTTCAAAATAGCTAGTGAAGTTGAGCATCTTTTCATATATCTGTTGGCCATTTGTATGTCTTATTAGGAGAAATGTTCAGGTTTTTTGTTTGTTTGTGGGTTGTTGTTGCTTTTGGTATTGACTTGTATGAGTTTTTTCTATATTTTGGCTATATCCCCTTGTTGAAGCTTTTGTTTGCAAATATCTTCTCCTACTCAGTTGGCTGCCTTTTTTCTTTGTTGATGGTTTCCTTGGCCATGCAGAAGCTTTTCAGTTTGATATAGTCACATTCATTTATTTTTGCTTTTACTTCCCTTGACTTAGGGGCCAAATTCATGAAATCCTCTCTAAGAACAAGGTCCATAAGTTTAGTATCAATGTTTTCTTCTATGTAATTTATTTTTTCGGTTCTTATATTTAGGTCTTTCATTAACTTTGTGTTCATTTTTGTGTATGGGGACATGCAGTAGTTGAGTTTCATTATTTTGCAAGTGGCTTTAAACTTTTCATAGCACCATTTATTAAGAGGTTTTCTTTTCTCCATAATATGTTTTGATTCCTTTGTCAAAATGTTTTTGCTCATATACATGTGGGTTTATGTTTTGATTCTCAATTCTGTTTAATTTGTGTCTGTGTCAGTTTTGTCCACAAATGCCATGCTGCTTTGATTATTGTTGCTTTGTGGTATCATTTGAATCAGGGCGTGTGCTGCCTCTGGCTTTATTTCCCCCACCTTAGGATTGCTTTGGCTATTTAGGGTCTTTTGTGGTCCCATACAAATCTGATCATTTTTTGTTCTATTTATTTTAAAAATGTTATTAGTATTTTGATGGGATTGCATTAAATCTGCATTTTGCTTTGGGCAATATGCACCTTTGAACTGTGCTGATTCCTTCAATCCATAAACATGAAATATATGTTTATTTCTTGTCTTTTTCTATCTATTTTCATAATGCTTTGTAAGTTTCAATATAGAGGTCCTTCAAATCCTTTGTTAGGTTTATTCCTATGTAGTTCATACTTTTTGTTACAATTGCAACAGGAATTGTTATTTTCATTTTGTTCTCTAAAATGTATTTGTTGATATATTGGAATACAGTGGATTTTTATATGTCAATTTTTTATTCTGCAGCTTTACTGCATTTGTTTATTGTTTCTAATCAATTTGTTGTGGAGTCATTAGGGTTTTTTAAATAAAGAATCATGTTATCTGCAAAAAGCAATACTTCTTCATTCCCTATTTGAATGCCTTTTACTTCTTTCTCTTGCCTCATTGCTCTGGCGAGGCCTTCCAGCACTATGCTGAATAAGAGAGGTGAGAGTGGACATCCTTGTCTTGTTCCCGATCTTAGAGGAAAAGCATTCAGTTTTTCACCATTGAGTATGATATTGGCTGAGGGTTGTCATATATGGCCTTTAGTATGTTGAGGTACTTTCTTTCTATACCTATTTTATTGGTTATTTTAATCATAAATGGATGTTGTATTTTATCAAATACTTTTCCTATATCTATTGATAAGTTTGTGTGATTTTTATGCTTTATAGTGGAACCTCGGTTCTCGAACTTACTTTGTTCTGGAAGCTGGTTGAGAAGCGATTTGTTAAAAAACAGAATCACTTTTTCCCATTAGAAATAATGTAAATTGAATTAATCCCTTCCTGGCCCCCAAATAATTCCCTGTCTTAACCTTTCTTATACATAGTACATGTCTAATGTCCTGTTTAATCTATAAATAAAAACTTTAAAAACAAAAAGAATGTGGAATGTAAATGAAAATTTAACAAAAAGGGAATGAAATGTATAGTAAAATGTGAAAATTTACATACACACAAGAACTTACCTTTAATGTTGAGTGCTATTGATGACTGAACATAGAGAGGAGGGATGGAGGGTGGAGGGCTGGAGGGATGGGGGGGCGAACATTGCTGCTCCTGAGATGGAGGGATGGAGGGTTGAGGAATGGAGGGGTGGAGAGATGGAGGGATGAAGGGCTGAGGGATAGAGGGATGAAGGGTTGAGGGATGGAGGGGTAGAGGGATGGAGAGATGGAGGGGT
>NW_006282204.1:1085245-1089602 GCF_000327345.1 Myotis davidii
GAGAGATGGAGGGGTGGAGTGATGGAGGATTGGGGGGTGGAGGAGCTGAGGGATAAGGGGTGGAGGGATGTCATTGTTTGGAAGGGGAGTCCCCTCCCATGAAAACATCAGATGTCTGTTCTTCTGGGATTCTTTCTCTTTGCTCCACTAGAACTGGCTTCAGTCTCACTGGGCCTCACTGTTTTGGCCTGCTTTTAACACTTGCCTGCAGTGAAACACTGCAGCTGTCATTGAACTAGCTTATTGCAGGGTTTCCTACTTCTTCATCAGGGTGATTTCTCTCAATAAAACTGTTTCTCCCCATTCCCCAGAATTTCCCTGATGAGTGGAGTAGGAACACCCTCCCTTCCCTCCTCCCTGAAGAGACTCCACAGCTGCTGCCATTGCTGCCATTGCTGCTCCTCTGAAGGTCCCGGAGCTCCTGGGAGGTCAGCTCGGTGCTGCATCCTCACCAACTCCTCCCCATCACCATCCCCCTCCAAGCCATGGACTTGCCCAGAGACACAGGCTCCTCTCTCAGCCCTCACAGGCTCTGTCAGCAGCAGACGGGCCACAGTGTCTCCCAAGCTGGTTGCGGGTCCCGGAACACACTCCCCCATGCTGTCCGTGAGCCTCGAGCGAGTGAGGATATTAAAATGTTCCCTCCTCGGCCCCTGAGGGTTAAGTCTGTGTCAGAGGCCACCTCAAAGCACCTCTGGAACAGGGCCGTGGTGTAGAGCTCCTTAAAGTTAGAAATGACCTGCCGGCACATGGCTGGGTGGAGTTGTTAGGTGGTGAGGACCCAGCAGGGGTGAGGCTGTGGGTGGTGAGGACCCGGCAGGGGCGGGGCTGTGGGAGTGAGGATATTAAAATGTTCCCTCCAGAACCCCTGAGGGTTAAGTCTGTGTCAGAGGCCACCTCAAAGCACCTCTGGAACAGGGCCGTGGTGTAGAGCTCCTTAAAGTTAGAAATGACTTGCCGGCGCATGGCTGGGTGGAGTTGTTAGGTGGTGAGGACCCAGCAGGGGTGAGGCTGTGGGTGGTGAGGACCCAGCAGGGGTGAGGCTATTGGTGGTGAGGACCCGGCAGGGGTGAGGCTGTGGGTGGTGAGGACCCGGCAGGGGTGAGGCTGTGCTCCTCCAGCAGCTCCGCTCCAAGCCTGGAGGGCGGGCAGGAGCCTTGCCCAGGACAAGAAGTGCCCTGAGTGGCAGTTGCGTTTCCCGGAGGTATTTCTTCACACTTGGGGAAACACTTCATGAATGCACTCAATTGAAAATTGCTGGTTCCCCAAGCTTTGCTGTTAGCCCTCCACGTCACATTCCCTTGTTTTCATGACATTATTATTATTTTTAAACTCATGGGTTTTCAGAGTGGCAGAGTAGAGGCTTCCGTTTAAAGTCCCCACCCACATTCCACACAGAAATACCGCCAGCCCGCCCTTCCCTGCCTTGTGGCCCGGCAAGGCCTTCTCCTCCAGGGACAGGGTCCTCTTGGGCCTGTCCCCCAGGAGAGCCTGTCTCATCACAACTGAACGCTGTGGGGAGCAGACCCTCGGCCTCGACGTGTTCTTGACATTCGGTCACGGAATCCTCACAGCTCCTTCGCGGATACCAGCGGCCTCCCCGTGGCTCCCACACCATGAGGCCACCTCCCTTAATGTATCCAACCGCCCCTCGGCTTGAACGCGCCACCTCACCCTCAGGCCAGGGTCTCTCAGGAGGTCAGTGTGCAGTGTCTTCCCCTTTTCCCAGATCACTGCCTCTGAAACTGCGATCCCTGGATGACGGCTTTTCGTTTATCTAGAATTCAGAGGTCCTCAAACTTTTTAAACGGGGCCAGTTCACTATCCCTCAGACATTCCACACATGCCCACTGCGGGCCCCGGACGAGTCGGCTGCTAAGCAGGACAGGCAGCGGCGGCAAAAACACCCGGTGGGCCGGATGAATGTTTTCGGCGGCCGCATGTGGCCCACGGGCCGTAGTTTGAGGACGCCTGATCTAAATCAACAACCATTTTTCTACCTCTTATTGCCTATGATCATTGTTTTGTGAGCACTTCACACCCTGTCCAGCATCAGCACTGTTGATGGCCTCTTTATGTTTTAAAATTGTGCTAATCGTCAATTTCACTATGCCATGCTCGGTAGCCAGATCAGACACATGAACACCTCTATCACAGTTATTTATTTTTAAAGCTCTATTGTTCTCACAACCTTTCTTTTCACTTTGCTGCTGTAACTAACCTTCTTGGGATCCATGGTGACTTCCTGTATGTAGTTAATAATAATAAGCAGCAAAAGAAGCAAAAAAAAGTGAAAATATTCACAGCACAATTTCCTGAGATGTTAACAATGTGGTAAACAGACTCATATTTTTGCAATCTCTCCTTTGTTTGTCTCCTGAGAGTTGTGTGACTGATCATACCCTATCAGCATGACAGGGTTGTCAGGTCGAGAACCAAATTGTTGGAGGTGGAATATATTTGAGTACAGAGGTTTGACTGTATTTTGTTAACGTACTGTATTACATTGATTGATTTGAGTATGTTGAGCCATTTTTGTGCCCCTGAAATGAAACCCACTTGATCATGATATATTATTCTTTAATATATTGTTTTATTTGATTTGCTAGTATTTAATAGCTTAGGATCTTTGCATCTATATTCATCAGTGATATTGGTCTGTAGTTTTCTTCTTTAGTGTTATCCTTGCCAGATTTTGGTATCAGAATTATTTTGGCCTCAATGAAATGTGTTAGGAAGTCTTGCCTTTTCAATTTTTTTAAAGAGTTTGAAAAGGATAAATTTAAAATCCTCTTTGAATGTTTGATAGAATTTACTAGTTAAGCCATTGATCCTAAACGTTTACTTTTGGGGAGATTTTCAATGGTTGTTTTAGTTTCCTTTAGCTAATCCACATTTTCCAGTTTTTTGTGATTAACTCTAGGGATGTTATATATTTCTAGGAACTTAACAATTTCTTTTAGGGTATTGAATTTGTTGGCATAAAGGCTGTCGTAGTACTCTGCATAGTCCTTTGTTTAGCTCCTCTTTTATTTCTGACTAGAGGCCCAGTGCACTAAATTCATGCACTGGGGGTGTCCCTCAGCCCAGCCCGCCCCCTCTCACAGTCTGGGAGCCCTCAGGAGATGTCCTACTGACAGCTTAGGCCCGCTCCCCTCAGGGAGGGTGCCTAAGTCACAGTCGGGTCTCCCTCTTCAGGAGGCAACTTGGCTGATCAGAGGAAGGCACCACCCCATCACCCTGCTGCTGCTGCAGCCACTGCCAGCTGCCACAGCCGCCAAGGTGTTTTCATCAACACGGACTCCAGTCTCTTCACCACGAAAAAATGACAACTTTCTTTAGGCATTTTTAAGATGTCTCTTTCATAGGATATTTTCTTTCTTTCTTCCTTTCTTTCTTTCTTTCTTTCTTTCTTTCTTTCTGTCTTTCTTTCTTTCTTCCTTTCTTTTTTCTTTCTTTCTATCCTCACCTGAGGATATTTTTCCATTGATTTTTAGAGAGTGTGGAAGAGAGAGGGAAAGACAGAAACATCAATGTGAGAGGAACACTTCAATTGGTTGCCTCCTGAATGAGCCCTGACCTGGGCCCAGGCCAGGGAGGAGCCTGCAACCTAGGTACATGCCCTTGATCAGAATCGAACCCGGAACCTGCAGTCCACAGGCCGAGGCTCTATCCACTGAGCCAAATCGGCTAGGGCAGGATATGACATTTCTTAGCCCTCCGGCAATAGATCTTCATTTTTTCCTCCAGGAGTGAGGTGGAAAAACCCTAGGTCACCTTCTTGGATTCTTATTACCCAAGTTACCAAGAACACTGTGAGTAGCGTACAGGGAGCTTAGCCAGTGAGTGGACAGAAAAGGTGTTTCCTCTGCAGCTCATGTGCCGTGGCTGGCGGGCCCCCCTGTGTGTCTCCACTCTGGGCCTGCTCCAGCCATGACTTGCCTCAACATGCACGCAGTCGCCTACCGCCCATTTATGCGCACAGCCTCCTCCTGAGCTGATCGTGACTGTTATAGCGTCCTGGCTAATTTGCATATTACCTCTTTTTATATATATATTTGGATAGATTTTATTGGCATCTTTTCCCTTTTGAATCTAGCCAGAGGTTTGTCAAGTTTATTAGTCTTTTTAAAGTACCAAGTCTTTCTTATACTTTTTATATTCTTTTTGTTCTCTACTTTGCTCCATCTTCTCTAATTTTTTTAATATATTTTTTATTGATTAAGAAATTACATATGTGTCCTTGTCCCCATGTTACCCTCTACCCCCCCCCTGCTCTTGCCCTCCCCCCCCCGTTGTCCATGTCCATTGGTTAGGCCTATATGCCTGCATGTAAGTCCTTTGGTTGCTCTTTCCC
>NW_006282204.1:1091153-1095672 GCF_000327345.1 Myotis davidii
AGCTGCCAGCCCCTTTCCGCGCATGAGAGCCCCTTACCTCTGCGCTTCTCTCCTGCAGCTTCTCTGGGTCTCAGTGTGCGTTTCCTTCCTTCTAGTTGTAGAGTTTACAGTCAGCCAGGCTTCCTATGGTTCTGGATGAAGTCCGTATTGTTTCTCTGAGGTATTAATCAATTGTTGTGAGCGGCCTTAATTTCCCGGTGTTTATCTCTGCCGCCATCTTAGTTTCTCCTCCATCTTCTCTAATTTTTATTATTTCCTTTTTACTTCAGATTTAGGTGTGCTTTTTTTCTTTTTTCTCATTTTTAAGATGTAATGTTAGGTAGCTTATTTGATATTTTTCTTGTTTCTTGAGATAGGCCTGTAATGATAGTCTCCCCACATAGTACTATGTTTGCTGCATTGCAAAAGTTTTGATGTGTTGTATTGTCATTCTTGCTTTTCTCTACATATCTTGTTAGTGCCCAGTACTTACCTCTCCCTTTTATTTATCCTTTGACAGTTGTTTTTTAGTAGTAAGTTGTTTAATCTCCACCCATTTGTCTTCTTTCTGCTTCTTTTTTTGCACTTGATTTCTAATTTTAAAGTATTCTGGCCAGAAAATATTCTTGGTATAATTTCAACTTGTTAAATTTTAAATTTTGTGTCCCAACATATGGACTACCCTTGAGAATGTTCCATATGCTCTATAGAAAACTGTATAATATGGTGTTTTTACATGAAATGCTCTGTTACTGTCTATTATGTCTATGTGTCATTTAAGGCTGATATTTCCTTTTTTCTTTTTAATTGAATTTATTTGGGTCACAGTGTTAGCAAAATTATATAGGTTTCAGGAATACGTCATCTGTATATTTTATTGTATGTTCACCACCCCAAGTTAAGTCTTCTTTCATCTTTGTTTATATCTCCTTTACCCTTTTCTTCCTACCTCACCCCCATTGCCCTCTGGTAAGCAACATACCATTTGTGTCTATGAATTTGTTGGTTTGTTTTTTCCTTAATTCCTTCGCCAACTGTTTCAATATACAGTTCTTTCTGGAGATGGACAGATTGAAAAAAAAAAAGCATCAGGGTGTTCTACTATTCTAAAAGTTATACATTATTTTTTAAAGTTGCCCTTAATTTAAAAAGCAGTATTTTTCTCTGATGATTTCAGTCTTTAAAAAAAAGAAAAAGGAAACCTACAGGAAACTGAGTGCAAATTAATTTGAACTTCTGTTTCATAAAAGATGGAAACATTTTGTCTAACTTTTGATATTGACATGTAATCTTATTATTTTCATGTGCTTTTAAATAAAGTTTACTCTATACTTCTTGTCTTCATTACTCATCAATTAATATTTTCAATCCAAGAGAGATAGAGCAAGAGCAAGAGAGAGAGAGAGGTCTTTCCTGTCAAATAGTAAATCTATAGTCACTAGACCCCACCATCTTTTAAACACTTTAAAACAGGTACTTGAATAAATCCTTAGTTGCTATAGTGATCCTTTCATTAAATTTCTTTTTTATCTTTATTGTTGAAAGTATTACATATGTCCCCTTTTTTCCCCATTGACCCCTTCTAGCCTGCCTCTTCCCCCCACCCCAGGTCTTACTGCACTGTTGTCTGTGTCCATAGGTTATGCATATATGCATACAAGTTCTTTGGTTGATCTCTTCCCAGTCACCCACCCTGCCTTCCTTCTGAGAGTCGACAGTCTGTTCCGTGCTTCTGTGTCTCTGGATCTAAAAAATGGGCAAAGGACCTAAATAGACACTTCTCCAAAGAGATGTATGAAAAAATTCTCAGTCATTGATCTTCAGAGACATTCAAATTAAAATGACAGTGAGGCATCACCTCACACCTGTCAGGATGGCTACCATCAACAAATCAACAAATGACTAGTGCTGGTGAGGATGTGGAGAAAAAGGAACCCTAGCACACTGGTGGTGGGAATGTAGACTGGTGAAGTCATTATGGAAAACAGTATGGAGTTTCCTCAAAAAATTAAATATTGAACTGCCATTTGACCCAGTGATCCCACTTCTAGGAATATATTCTAAGAAACTTGAAATACCAATTAAAAGACGGTATGCAATCCTGTATTCATAGCAGCACAATTTACAATAGCTAAGATCTAGAAACAGCTAAGTGCCTGTCAGTAGATGAGTGGATAAAAAAGCTGTGGTACATTTACACCGTGGAATACTATGCATCTGTAACAAAGAAGGATCTCTTACCCTTTGAGAAACATGAAGGGACCTGGGACCTGGAGAGCATTATGCTAAGCAAAATAAGCCAGTCAGAGAAAGACAAGTATCATATGATCTCACTCATATGTGAAATCTATATTTCTTTATTGATTTTCTGTTTTGATGTATGTTGATGTATAATTCATAGCTGTCGATTGGATTATTAGGTTTCCTACTATACTTGTTTTTGTCAGTTTCTCTCTTTAGTTCCATTAGTAGTTGCTTTATATATTTTGGTGCTACCTGATTGGGTGCATATATATTGGGAAATTATGTATTCTTGGTGTAGTTCCCTTTATCATTATGAAATGTGCATCTTTGTCTCTTGTTACCTTTGCTCTCTTGAAATCTACTTTGTCAGATGGAAGTATGGTTATACCTGCTTTTCTGTTTCTTTGTTACTAATGTTGTGGCCCCACCCCATAACAAAGAAACAGAATTTCCAGAGGATGGGGCCCACAAATCAGGATTTTAAAAAGATTCCCGGGTGATTCTAATGTGCAGCCAAGGTTGAGAACCACTGTTCCAGGTTTAATTTAAGATCATCCCAAGGCTGTGTCTGTTGGTTTCTCCTTTTGTGAGGCATCAATCTGGTCCTTGTTACTGAAACACCACAATAATTCTCATTGGATCATGGCAATTTCCTGTGACTCCCATTATCTGTCATAAATAGCCATCAGGTTATGAACAATAAAAAACATAATACCAGAAATAATCATCACGTCTGCAAATTCTATTCTTTTCTGCATTATTCTTCACAGCCAGGCCCAGTAATGGTCAGTTTGAGTAGCGTAGTTCATGATGAGTGTCACCTGCAAAGACTGGTTTAAATGCAGCTCATTCAGAACAGAAACCAGGAAACACTTCGTCCTTTTGCTTTTTAATGCATCTTATTTTTATTCTCTTTTGAAAGCTCAGACCCTTACCCTCTACCCTTTTATGGGTGTTTTTTCTTTTGTCACAAAATCCTAATTATGTCGTATGTTTACTTCTGAATTGCAGTAGCAGTTGTCTTCTTTTTCCTTTTTAAATGTTTTCCCCTTTAACTTTTATGTGATATTTAACTGTGTAGAACTCCATTCTGAAAAGGGGTTGTTACATCCTGCTTCTGTCTGCCTGTTGGTGATCTTACTCATAGTTCTGTGCTATTTTGTTCTTTATATCAGGTAAGGAAAATCCCCTGGAGTACTTCCTGCAATGGAGGTCTTCTGATAGTAAACTCCCTCAGCTTCTGTATGTCTGGGAAAGTATGTCTCCTTTATATCTAAAGGGTAACTTTGCTGGCTGCAATAGTCTCTGCTAGTCATTTCTCTTAAGTGATTTGAATAGTTGATTCCACTCTCTTTTAGCTTGCAGGACTCTTGAGAAATCCAATGATAATCTAATGGGATTTCCCTTGTAGTCACTGTCTTCTTTTCTCTGGCTGCCTTGAGAATTATTTCTGTCATTAATTTTTGGCAGTTTTAATAAAAGAAGCCTTGAAGAAGGCTTTTTTTGCATTGAGATAATTAGGTGTTCTGTATGTTCCTTGGATTAGAGGATCTAGCTCTTTCCATAGATTTGCGATGTTCTTGAGAACTAATTAGTACATTGGTTATTTTCATATTATACTTTCTGATGGAGTCAGGTAGTTCTTGTAGAGGCCATCTCCTCTCTCTCTCTCTCTCTCTCTCTTTCTCTCTCTCTCTCTCTCTCCAGTCTCTCTCTTTTTCCACCTGTGCCAATTCTAGAATTTTATCTTTGATATTACTAATTAAAATATGTGTCTGGTTTGCTTGATTGTTGAGTATATTGTTTTTTTGTTTTTTTTGTTTTTTTACGATTGGTTGTGAGGTTGTTTTTCTTTTTCTTTTTCTTTTTTTCTGCTGGTTTTTCCCCTTCTTCCCCCGCCCCCACCCCCAATTATTTTTGTGCTTCTGTTTTCCCTTGCCTTACTTGATATTATTAGTTGTTTCTAGTTTGCATTCATCTCCAGGAATCTGTTGCTGGAATTTGCTGGGATTAGTGGCGGTTCTATAGGAGTATTCTCCTCCTTTAAAAAGTCTCTTCCCCCCTTCCCCTTCATCCTCTCTTTTCGCTCTTTTTTTTTTTCTTTTCTTTTCTTGCTTTTATTTTCCCCCCTTCTTTTTCCCAATTTCATTTTTGCACTCCCTTTTTTGGTCCATACTTTTCTTTTTTCTCTTTTATCTTTTTCTTTTCCTTCTTCCTATCCCCAAATTCTCTTAATTCAGGTGGTTGACTTTATTTGGGATTATTAATATCGTGAATACATTTGTGTTTAGTGCCT
>NW_006282204.1:1100722-1108849 GCF_000327345.1 Myotis davidii
AAGGCCAGGGGGGTTTGGGGGGCAGGAGGTAGGGGGGTAAGAGATCAACCAAAGGACTTGTATGCATGCATATAAGCATAACCAATGGACATAAGACACTGGGGGATAGGGGTGGCTAGGGGACTGTCTAGGGCGGGGGGAAAAATGGACACATATGTAATACCCTTTGTAATAAAAAATTTTAAAAAAATAAAAACAAAAAGAATGGTGAAAGTGAACATCCCTGTCTTGTTCCTCATCTTAAAAGGACTGTTTTTAGTTTTCCCCCATTAGGTATAATGTTAGCTGGGGGTTTCTCATATATGTCCTTTATTATGCTGAGGTATTTTATATCAATTCCCACTTTGCTGAGAGATTGGGGGATTTTATCATAAATGGGTGCTGGATTTTTTTCAAATTCTTCTTCTACATTTATTGATATGATCATATAGTTTTTA
This sequence comes from Myotis davidii, assembly GCF_000327345.1. Lineage (NCBI taxonomy): Eukaryota > Metazoa > Chordata > Mammalia > Chiroptera > Vespertilionidae > Myotis > Myotis davidii. Next base: position 1,101,160 of record NW_006282204.1, read on the forward strand.
CCTTTAGTTTTATTTATGTGGTACATCACATTAATTGATTTACAGATATTGTACCAACATCTTAGAAATAAATCCTAATCATTATGGTGTGTGATCTTTTTAATTCATTGCTGGATTCTGTTTGCTAATATTTTGTTGAGGAATTTTTCATCTGTATCCTTCAGGGATAATGATATTATCTTCATTATTTCCTTTCTTCTATTCATGTTGGGCTTTGTTCTTTTTGTAGTTCATTTAAATGTAAGGTTAGATTGTTGATTTGACATTTTTCTTGTTTTTGAAGTAGGTCTGTATTGCTACAAATTATTTTTATGAATGCTTTTGCTTTGTCCTTTAGATTTGGGGTTGTTGTGTTGTCATTTTCATTTGTTTTCAGTACTTTTTGATTTCTTTATTGATCTCATTGTTAACTAATTTATTGTTTTGAATATGTTATTCAGCCTCAAGGTATTTGTGTGTTTTCCAGGTAATTGATTTCTAGAATGTATAGTCTCCTGCTTTGGGGTGAAATGTTCTGAAGATATCAATTAAATCCATCTTATCTAGTGTGTCATTTAAGGCTGTTGATTCTTTATTGACTTTCTCTCTGGAAGGTCCATTGATGTCAATGTGGTTTAAAATACCCTACTATGACTCTATTACTCTTGATCTCTTTCTTTATATGCATCAAGATTTCCTTTATATATTTAGGTGCTGCTATGTTGGGTGCATAAATGTTTGCCAGCATTATCTCTTCTTGTTGGATTGGTCCCTTTGTCATGAGGCAGTGTTCTTCTTTGTCTCTTGTTATATTCATTTTGTCTGATGTAAGTATCACTACCCCAGTTTTTTTTTTCAATTTCCAAAAAAAATATTTTCCCACCTCTTTACTCTCAGTTTGCCTGTATCTTTCATTCTGAGATGGGTTTCTTGTAGTGAATATATATAGTTCTTATTTCTTTTAATCTATTCAACTATCCCATCTTTTCATTAGAGCATTTCAGACATTTGCATTGAAAAATATTATTGAAAGGTACATAGTTATTGCCATTTTATTCTTTATAATGTGTTCTTTTTTTTCTTGAGGAAAATGCTTTACCTTATCTTCCAATACTGGTTTAGTGGTAAGAAATTACTAAATGTTTTTCTTGGCTAGGAAATTCTTTATTTCTCCTTCAATTTTAAATAATAATAGCCTTGTTGGGTAGAGTAGTCTTAGATGTAGGTCCTTGCTTTTCATCACTTTGGATATTTCTTGCCATTCGCTTCTGGCATGAAATGTTTCTGTTGAGAAATCAGCTACCATCTTATAGGAGCTCCTTTGCAGGTAATGAACTATCTCTCTCTTGCTGCTTTTAAGATGCTCTCTTTGTCTTTAGTCTTTGCCATGTTAATTATGATGTATTTCTGTGTGGGCCTCTTTGGTTTCATCACTTTGGGGACTCTCTGTGCTTCCTATACTTGTGAGTCTTTTTCCTTCATCAGGTTAGGGAAGTTTTCAGTCATTATTTCTTCAAATAAATACTCAATCTCTTGCTTTCTCTCTTCTCCTTCTGGTACTCCTGTTATGCAGATGTTTTTACCTTTTATGTTGTCCCAAAGGTCCTTTAAACTACCCTATTTACTATTTGTTTATAGATATATATTTATTTCCTTACTTATTTAGCTGCTCTGATTATTTTTCAAATCACAGTCTTTCAAATCACTGATTTGATCCTTTGCTTCATCTAACCCAAAGTTTATTTCTTGAGTATTCATTTCAGATATTGTATCCTTCATTTCTGACTGGTTCTTTTTTATGGTTTCTACACCCTTTTTATGATGTTTGAGTTCTCAGTTAATTCCTTGAGCATCCTTATAAACATTGTTTTGAACTCAATCTAGTAGATTGCTTGCCTCAATTTTATTTAGTTATTTTCCTGAGGGTTTGTCCTATTCTTTTATTTGGATCATATTTCTTTGTCTCTCCATTTTGGTTTCTTATTGTGTTTGTTTCTGTGTACTAGGTAGATATGCTATGTTTCTCATCTTGGTAGGGTGGCCTTATGTAGTAGGTGTCCTGTGGGACCTAGTGGTGCAGTCTTCTTGATCACCTGTGATGGGTGCTTCAGGAACGCCATTTGTGTGATTTGTATGAGCCCTCCGGCTGTAATTGAGTATTGATTGCCATTGGCCCATTTTTTTGGGGGTTAACTCTCAGGCTGGCTGGCTGTGAGGACCATTTTCAAGCATAGCTGCTATTCAGGTGCTGACCACACAAAGTGGAATTTACCTGAGCAGTGTCTGGCAACTGCTAAGATATCCCTTTGAATGTGCTGCTTGTGAAGCTAGTTGTGTCCTACTCTGATGGTGTCTGAAGCCTGCCATTCCGTGTGTTGGTTCTGGGCCTCTTGGGAGAGACTTTGGTTCAGGTAAATGTCAGAGACTGCCTGTGACTGACCCTAGGCATCCTGTTTAGAGTTCTAAAGTGATCCATAGCTTGTGACTCCATCTGCTGGGCCTGGATATGCATGGGAACAAGTAAGCTGTGCACCAAAACTGCTTCCACCAGCACTCAGACCAGGTGGAGGTCAGAAAAAGTTCCAAGGAGCCCTGAGATCCACCTCCTCTTGCCTTTGACTGTCTGCGGCCTGTTAGGCTTACTCACTGAAAGAACCCCTGACAGTACTCAGGTTACATGAGGTAGGTTCTCAGTGGGTCACCAGGTATGGGCAAGTAGTGTTCACCATATTGGTACAGATTCAAACTCAGTTGCATTGCTGGGTCTGTGACCACTCATCAAAAGCTCCAGGGTATACCTCACTAAATGTTACCCACCAGGGGACTGCAGATCTTTGTGGTGTGGTAGAGTTTCAGGGATTCATCAGGGTGAGGCCAGTAGAGTTTATCAGGCCCAAACAGATCAAGATTTGCCTGTGTGAAATGGGGGCTCTGCATCAAACAGGCATATGAGGGGAAAATGTCCTCCATCCTTGGGCCACACAACTCAGTCTGTTCCAGATTCTTCCCTGACCTCCTGGAGAGTCTGAGCTCAGCAAGGAGTGCAGATGGTAGGACTATTAGATCTCTCATGAGGGGGTGATGCTGGTCAGACACCCTGGGAGGTTGGGGGATGACTCCTCTAGATGCACAAAAGTCAGTTTGTTCCAGATTCTGCCTGGACCTTCTGGAGAGCCTGACCTTGGTAGAAACAGACTGCCAAGAGTCAGGAGGGTGGAGCCATCGGAATCAGGAGGGAGGGGCCAGAGGATCTCATGTTGGGGAGATGCTGGTCAGGCTCATGGGAAAGTGAGAGGAATGGACTTTGCCTCAGAGTCACACAACTCAGTCACTGACATCGCCTGTGTCTGCCCAGACCCTTAGACTTCAGGACCAAGCAGCTGATTCCTGCACATGTCACAGGGTGGGGCAACAGGAAGTCTTAAGGGTGGGTCTACTACATTCCCCCAGGCTGATGCCATATGGATAGGAGTTCTCCAACCCCCCAAAAAGGTATCTGTGGTGTGGGAGAGGGTCTCAGCACAGTTCTTTCCCCAACGCCACAATCCCTAGTCCCTCCTCACATTACTCTATGCCAGGGGTCCTCAAACTTTTTAAACAGGGGGCCAGTTCACTGTCCCTCAGACCGTTGGAGGGCCGGACTATAGTTTAAAAAAAACTATGAACAAATTCCTATGCACACTGCACATATCTTATTTTGAAGTAAAAAAACAAAACGGAACAAATACAATATTTGTATTTGCGTGTGGCCCACAGGCCGTAGTTTGAGGACCCCTGCTCTAGTCTGCTCTGCAATCACTCTGCCAGAGCCCATGGTGAGTAGCTGCCAATGAGATTTTGTGCACTGGCCCTTTTAGAGGGTGCCTGGTTTTCTAGCAGACTCCTGCCTCCCCCAGCAGACAGAATCCCTACTAATTTTCACAGCCAGATGTTCTATGGGCACCTATTCCCAGCTCTGGTGCTTTGGACTGGGGAACCTTGCATGGAGTTGAGACTCCACACTCCTTAGGGCGAACCTTTGCAGTTGAGATATTCCTCTGGTTTTTCAGCTGCCACCTGTGGGTACAGAGCTTTCTGCATCTCCACAGTCTTGATGTGGCTTCTCCTGTAAGTCCTTGGTATAAGTCTTCTGTTCAGCTAGTCTTCAGTTAGTTATTCAGGTTGATTGTTCTATATTTCAGTTGTAATTTAAGTTCGGTCCTAGAAGGAAGTGAGTATAACTTCTACCTACTTCACCACGATCTTAGATCCTCTTATAAAGTTTTAATGTCTTTTTTAAAGTACTCATTTTGTTCATTGATTTTATTTCTGAGTTCATTAAACTGCCTATCTGTGTCTTCTTACATCTTGTTGAACTGCAATCTTGAATTCTCTATTATCTAAATGACATATTTCCATATCTTTAAGTTTATTTCTTGGAGATTTTTCATTTTATTTTTGAGCTGCCTTGTTACCTTGGCTGTTTGTGGTATTTAATGGATTCCTTTGATGTATGAGTGGAATTTCTCTAGTAGATTGAAAAGAAGAAATCCTCCTAATGTTTTCTAGTAGGTGGCACTGAAGCACACGTTTTTTAGTTCTCTTGCACTACCCTGGCTTTTCAGATCTCTGTGGGGTGGCGGAGGATGTCCTGTCTCCTACAAAGGTGAGCATCTCCTTTTTCATCAGGTTGTCTTGTCTCCAAGCACCAACCTTTTGGGGGAATGTGGTGGGCAATGGGGTTCCAGATCCATGAAATTCCAGAACTATCCTCTGCAGCCAGCTGCTACTGGCAGTGAAGCCTCCTGAGGTGGGAGTGGCATGAGCTTGGAAGCTGGATGGTGCCTATGTGGCTTTTTTATCCCAGTAATGGTAACTGGAAGACCTCCATAGCCTCCCCTCTATATCTCCACTTGTCCCTGGGATTAGCCACAGAACACACCTATCACTCAGGGAAAAAATATTTCTGTTGTTCCAATTCTCAGATTTGTAGATAATGTGCTCTGCAACCCCTTTGCTACAGTTTCTTCTGAGGCCTGATGCCAGCTCTATGAGGGTGAAGGGAAGCAGCCTGGCTCTGTGACTTTGTTTTTCTATCTGGTGATGGCGACTGCCAGACAACTGTGACCATACCTCAGTGTTTTATTCATGCTCAGGTCACTGGGTTCAGCCACAGTGCATATGGACCACTCCCGGAGGAATGCTTGTAGTTTCTCTCTGCTTCTCCCAGTTGAAGGGAGTGTTAACAGCAACCTGATTCCTCCCCCTGTCCAGAGACCCACAGTGAGCTTTGGTCTGTCAGTAGCACAGTCTTAGCTCCTCTCTTTTTCTTCCTCTTTGCTTTGCTCCCACTCTATCAACTTCAGATGTTTCGAAGCACAGATCTCTCAGACAAGTTTGTGTAGTAGGCAGGGAATCCTTTGTTGAGTTACAGTTGTTCTGCTTGTTTTAACTTCAAGGGGAGAGAACAAGGGGAAGTCTCATGCCACCATTTTTCTGATGTCACTGTATTGGGTTTTTTTGTGTGTATTTTTTTAAATTAAATCTTTATAGTTGAAAGTATTAGATACAGTAAGATACCCTCCCCCCCACATTGATTCCTTCTAACCCGCCCCCCATCCCCTGCCCCAGGCCTTCACCACCCTATTGTCTGTGTCCATGGGTGATGCATATATGCATACAAGTTTTTTGGTTGATCTCTTCCCACCCACCCACAGACCCTCTGCCTTCCCATTCCACAGCCTGTTCCATGCTTCCATGTCTCTGGATGTATTTTGTTTTATTAAATTCCACATATGAGTGAGATCATGTGATACTTGTCTTTCTCTAACTGGCTTATTTCGATTAGCATAATGCTCTCCAGGTCTCTCCAGGACACTTTTCCCATTGATTTTTTAGAGAGAGTGGAAGACAGAGGGAAATACAGAGAGAATCATCAATGTGAGAGAAACACATCAATTGGTTGCCTCCTTCACGTGTCCCGACCAGGGCCCAAGCTAAGGAGGAGCCTGCAACTGAGGTACATGCTCTTGACAGGAATCAAATGTGGGATCCTTCAGTCCACAAGCCGATGCTCTATCAAAACCAGACAGGGTGAGGCCCTTCTTTTTTACTGCTGCATTAGTATTCCATGGTGTAAATGTACCACAGCTTTTTTTACCGACTCATTTACTGATGGGCAGCTTGGGCTGTTTCCAGGTCTTAGCTATTGTAAATTTTGCTGCTATGAACATAGGGGTGCATACATTCTTTCTGATTGGTGTTTCAGGTTTCTTAGGATATATTCCTAGAAGTGGAATCACAGGGTCAAATGGCAGTTTCATGTTTAAATTTTTCAGGAAACTCCATATTGTTTTCCATAATAGCTGCACCAGTCTGCATTCCCACCAGCAGTGCACAAGGGTTCCCTTTTCTCCACATCCTCACCAGCACGTGTCATTGTTGATTTGTTGATGGTAGCCAATCTGACAGGTGTGAGGTGATATCTCATTGTCATTTTAATTTGCATCTCTCTGATAATTAGTGACTTTGAGCATTTTTTCTTATGTCCTGGTCACTTGTATGTTCACTTTGGAGAAGTGTCTATTTAGGTCCTCTGCCTATTTTTTAATTGAATTGTTTGTCTTCCTTTTGTTAAGTTGTATTAGTTCCTTATATATTTTTAATATTAACCCTTTATCAGATGTATTATTGCCAAATATGTTCTCCCATACAGTGGGCTTTGTTTTCATTTTATTAATGGTTTCTTTTTCTGTGCAGAACTTCTTTATTTTTATATAGTCCCAGTTATTTTCTCATTTTTCTATTGTTTATATCTTCCTATATCTCATTTTTTAAATCTTTATTTATTGGTTAAGGTATTACAAATGTGTCTTCATCCCCCCATTAACCCCTAACTTCCCCCCCCCCCAACTCATGCTCTCATCCCCCTGTTGTCCATGTCCATTGGTATATCTCATTTTTTAATATTACATAGTTTCCTGAGTATAAGCATTTTAACCTCCTTGGTTAAGTTTATTTCTAAGTGTCTTAATTTTTTGTTGCAGTGGTAAATGGGAATTGTTTATTTAGTTTCTCTTTCTGAGAATTCATTATTGGTATACAAAAATGCTGTTAATTTCTGGGTACTCATTTTGTATCCTGCTACATTGCTGAATTCGTTTATTAAATCTAGTAGTTTTTTGGTGGAGTCTTTAGGGTTTTCTGTAGGGAGCAGCTCTAGAGTTAAGCCTTGGATTGACCTGTGGCAGAGCCACAAACAAGTCCCAGCTTGGAGGGCAGAGCCCTCTTAGCTTAATTAAGTTTAACCCTATAGCCCTCCCTCGTTCCTTCCTAGGTAGCTAATGGGCTGTGGGAGGTGCAGCAAGTGCTTCCAAAACAAGTGAAACTCACAAAAACATTGTAACTTGCCTGATATCTATTATAAATACCTATTATATATATTTTTTATGAAATCTTTATTGTTCAATTACATTTTTTCCTCTTTTTTCCCCCCATAACTCCCCTCCACCCAGTTCCCACCCTACCCTCTGCCCTTACCTATGTCCTCATCCATAGGTGCACAATTTTTCTCCAGTCTCTTCCCGCACCCCCACACCCCTTTCCCCCCAAGAATAGTGAGTCCGTACCCTTTCTATTTCCCTGATCCTATTATAATCACCAGTTCATTCTGTTCATCAGATTATTTATCACTTGATTCTTAGATTCATTTTATTATAGATGCATACTTGTT
>NW_006282204.1:1109533-1115804 GCF_000327345.1 Myotis davidii
CACCCACTGCAAACCTCGGAGAGAAAGCTGCCCTCGCGTTCCGACCGATGCCAGACAGTCCCGCTTCTCCCATTTGAGTCTGGGTCCCTAGAGACTCGCCCAGAACGGGAGCTCAGAATCTGAGACTCCCTTTCGATTGAAAACGACAACCGCGCCCGCAGCTTCCAGCCCGCTCCCTGCGTGCCTCCACACCTTTGTATTTTCCGCACTGCGCCTCCTCTGAGTCTCGTATGCTGTTCTCTTTACTTCTAGTTGAAGAATTCCCCCTCAGCCAGTCTTCCTGTGGTTCTGGGCGATGTCCGTTGCATCTTTTAGTTGTATTTTGAAGTGGTTGTTCGAGGCAGCTAACTCTGGTGTTTACCTATGCCGCCATCTTGGTTTTCTCCTGTGGTTTATTTCTAATTTCATTCCATTGTGATCTGAGAAGATACTTGATATGATTTTAATCTTCTTGAATTTGTAGAGACTTGTTTTGTGTCTGAACATGCGATCTATCTTTGAGAATGACCCATGTGCACTTGAGAAGAATGTCTAGTCTGCAGCTTTGGGGTAAAATGTTCTATAAATGATATAAATATCTATTATAAATAAATATTTGTTTCACATGTTGACCATTACTTTGTTTTTCTCTGACTATAAAATAAAGCCTCAGCTTGATGGCTGGATCCTTCTCTGTGGCCTCATCCAGGCACAGGAGATCCACCGAGCCCCAGCTGCTCACCGAACCTTTGGCTGTGCTGGCACAGCACATTTTCTATGTACAATATCATATCATCTATGAATAATGAGAGTTTTACCTCTTCCTTTCCAATTTGGATGCCTTTTTTTCTTCTTGTCTGATTGTTGTAGCTAGGACTTTCAGAACTCTGTTGAATAAGGGTGGTGAAAATGAATATCCTTGTCTTGTTCCTGGTCTTAGTGGAAATGGTTTTAGTTTTGCTCATTGAGTATGATGTTGGCTGTAGGTTTGTCATATATGGCCTTTCTTACTCTATTGTTTTTTAAATATTGTCAGTAACTTCAACAGATGACATACACTTATAATAATCATTTAAATGTGTCTGCTCATTTTAACATTTGTGTCAGTTCTAGTTTTATTTCGATTGATTGATTGATTGTCATTATGGGCCAAATTTTTCTGCTTCTTTACATTTTAGGGTCTTGGGCATTTCTGTATTTCTTGAAATACACCTGAAATTTGGTTTTGGAAGAATTAAGTTACTTCCAAATGTTTTGAATATTTTATGTCTGTTTTGCTTAGTCCAAAGTTAATTGTTTCCCACTGTTAAGGCAAGATCCTTCTGTGTAATCTACTCACTTCTCTGTGGATCTTAAAATGTTCTAGTCTGGCTGTGGGAACAAGCAGCCTTCCTGGTCCTAGATGAGTCTCAAGGACTGTTTCTTCTGAAGCCTACATGGTTTTCTCTTTTCTCAGGCAGTTTCCTCACATGCATATGTTGATCATTTCTTACGAGAATATTCTTGGGGGCCCCACTTTTGATCTCCAAGTTTGTCTCGGCATGCTCTGTCTTTTCTTCAATATTCTCTCCTCACCAGACTCAGAATAAATTATTGGACTTAGTCTCTGTCTGAATTATTCAGCTCTGTGTTTGCTTTGAAACTATGCGGGGGCATTTTCTGTTCACTTCTCAAGTATCATTACCTTTATTGCCTGATATCTATTATAAATATCTATTATAAATAAATATTTGTTTCACATGCAATACCATCACACCATGCATTTTTCAAGCCCTTTTTTTATTTATTATGTTGATCATAATTCATAATTATTTTATGTACCTTTGCTTTTTTCTGTCTTCCTTTACCAAAGCTTCATTAAAGGTGGAACTATGTATCACTTACTTCTAAATGTAATTCTAAAATATAGAACAATGCCTGGTATACAGTAGACATTCATTAAATAGTTTTTGAATTAATTGGAATTGATGATTTATTGCCTACAGTGGTTAATAGCAATGAATTTTAGGGTTATATTCAGGTTTCCAGTTTGAACATCTTAGTGAATTTTGGGGTCATTCATTGACCTAAGGAGTACAGTTGAGGACTATAAATTCAGGACATGATAATGAGCAGAGTTTTAGACATAATGAATTTGAAATATTTATAAATATTTAAACTTATGTTTCTAGTAGACATTTGGAGATATAGAGCTATAGCTTTGGAAAGATTATGAATGAAACAGTATTATCAATATCGATAAGGTAAATGAATTCATAGGAGAAAACTAGTTCCCTAGAAAAGTCATTTTAAACTGGGGATAATTATATCCATCCAGAAAATGTCAATAATAATACCTGGAGATAGTTTGGTTATCATAACCAAGGAAAAGACAGATGAGGAGAGAAGTGCTTCTGACATCTGCAGGGTAGAGACCAAAGAAGCTCCTAAACATCCTACAGGTTAGAGGTGAGCCCTCCAAAACAAAAAAAATTCTTTAATATAAAGGTCTAGATTGCTACTATTGAGAAACCCAGAGTTTGTAGACACACTCTCCTAGTGTTGTCAATTTGCCAACACTAGCACCTCTTTCTAAGGTGTCTCCTACATTGCAAAAGAAAACCCATGAACTGCATTCCCCGAAATTGCCTTCTCTGTTTTCTTATTAGTTAGAATTTTCCAATTAGAGGAACCAACAGATGAGTTTAGATTCCTCTAAGTGAGCTCTTAGGAACCACAGGATTTCTAATTTCAGACTGAAATATTAGAAGTTTCCAAGAGACACTTTAGTAAAGTTTTCAAACATGTTCTGTGAAGGACTGGATAAATATTTTAGAGTCTTAATACAGTTGAATAAGCCCATAAGTACTATATTACACTCTTTATAGATAGAATATAAAGAGGTCTTCATTTTTATTAGCAAATATAGACAGATGTACATACCCCTGTGCCTTTATACTTTCTTTGACTAATATACAAACTCAGTGCGCCTGCGAATATTGTTTCTTGTTCAAAATATTATATATGATTATATAATGTTCATTGTTCTAAGAATAGAGGATATGAGCATTTGTCTTTCACAAATGAAAAATAACAGGTATCAAGTTATTTTTCTTTTATTTCATAGGAATTTGGTGCCAAAGTAGCAGTAAACAACATGTCTTTGAATTTATATAAGGGGCAGATCACTATTCTTCTTGGAGAAAATGGGGCAGGAAAAACTGTCACCTTGTCTATTCTCACAGGTATGTATTCAGCTCTGTCCAGAGCAGAAGTCAGGTTTCTTTTAAGACTGTAAATCAATCAATAACTTGTGATGTTGAGTATGCCACTTCAGCTTTAGTGTTCTTACAGTTTCAATTATTTACAGCCAAGATGCTTCATTTGATGTAAAACATTTTATTCATTTATTCAATGATAAATTTTATATATAATTATTTTTTAGGAATTTACAATGCAGGGATGATTACAAGGCTATTACACTCAATTTTATACTCTGATGGAAATACAGACTAAAAAAACTTGAAACTAACACCATAAGTAAGATGATAGATATTATATGTAGGATACCATTCACCCAATAGAATAGTGATGAGGAATAGGGAAGTGACATCAATCTGAGGCAAATACAACATATAAAAAGCTATGAAGGAAAAGAAAGAAGAATATTATAGGTATAAGCAAAGACCAGGAGGCTCAATAGCAGAGGTCATCTATACAACTAGATCAGATAAAAAAAGAAATTTAAATGGACATAAGACACTGGGGGATAGGGGAGGCTAGGGGACTGTCTTGGGCGGGGGGAAAAAATGGACACATATGTAATATCCTTTGTAATAAATAATAAAATTTAAAAAAAAAGAAATTTAATGGCAAAAGTTGGATGAATAATCAAAAAGTCAAATCACATCTGGAAGATGGCTGCTGATGGGACAGTAGGCTGTAAGACAATGTGTGAGTGAGAGAGCAAAAGGAGAGTGTGTGGACATGTGGTGAGTGCCTGTATTTGTCAGTGAGAAACAGCTATATTCCACAGGACTGTTGGGGACTGGTGGACCGGCTCCCCTGGCCGGGCAGCCTCTACTACTGCTGAAATCTCTTCCAGAGCGGCCAGCTCTGCTGCAGAGACTGCACCATCTTGAAGGGGAGAGCGGCTGTGATCAGAAGTCCAGCCTTACCTTCAACCGGGGAGACCTTGGATACCTCCCAGGACCCTAACAACCACAATGCCCAGGGACCAGCTGCCTCAGCTGAGAACCCACAAACACTGAGACTCCAGCCTCCCCACCCATGGGCGCCTAAAAAGTTTGTACAGGGGAAGACAAAGCGGAGACAATATGCGGACGGGCACTGCACCTTCCCACAGAGCAGATAGAAGGAGCAGCTGAATTGAATAACATCCACCTGGAATTGATGAATTAAACACAGCTGGTGATGCAGCCCATGGACAGAAAGGTCAGAGATCGATCACCTAGTGCAGCCGTGGGCAAACTACGGCCTGCGGCCGGATCCGGCCCGTTTGAAATGAATAAAACTAAAAAAAAAAAAAGACTGTACCCTTTTATGTAATGATGTTTACTTTGAATTTATATTAGTTCACACAAACACTCCATCCATGCTTTTGTTCCAGCCCTCCGGTCCAGTTTAAGAACCCATTATGGCCCTCGAGTCAAAAAATTTGCCCACCCCTGGTCTAAACACTGTGTAGAGGGGCCATTTAGTCCTGGATATTAATACAGAAATGCTGCCACCCAGGGGTTGTGTCAGAAATTGACTCTTGTGTAAATACAACTGAAGGCAGGGAGAAACAAAGTGAGCAAATAGATCCCACCTGCTTGAAAACAAGGTTGTGGATTATGACACAGAGGAACAGTGGATCGCAGGGAACTTCAACACTGTGCTGACTATCTGACAGGAAACAGATGTGCCAAACAGAACAGTAGAGGAAGTGACCAACCTGCACTACTTCACTTTTTTATTTTTTATATTTTACTTAAGAAACTAAATTTTTTCTCACTTGATTTTACTTGTTTATTATTATATATTCATTTTTAATTATTATTACTACTATTATTTTACCTTTTTTAAAGTTTTAGTTTAGTTTAGTTTCTTTTTGGATTAGTGTTCTACATTCTATTTTTATTTTACCATTGTTTTACTCTATCTCAATTTTTCCTTTATGCCAATACTCTCTTCCTCACTTTTCCTCTTTTTCATCCGTTTCTCTTACCCTGTTCATGCTTTAGTTTTTTTCTATCCTTTTTTTACCCCCTATTAAAAATTGATCTTACTGATATATCTAATTTCCTCTCTCCTGCTCCAAGTCCATGCACACTTCTCTCTTATTTTTCTTCCCTATCCAAAATTTTTTTCTTCCTTTTTCTTTTCTTTCTTTCTTTCTGTTTTGTTGTTTCTTATTTGATTGCTTGTTATTGTGGTTTTTTTCTGTTTTTCCTCTCCTTGTTTGTCCTCATCTTCTACTAATAACTTAATTCCAATTACCAACTCAAGCCTATCTACTCTCTATTCTCATTTTCCAATCAATAATAGATGAATACATAGATAGATTAAAGGGGAAAATTTTATATATTTATATATATCTATATATATAATTTTGGTTTTTTATTTTTCTTCTTATACACTCATTCTCTTTCTACTTCCTCTATACTGAATTGTGGCTATTTCCCCATTCATTCAATTTCTTGACCTTGCCTTCTGGAAATAAACTCTACCACCCAATATGTGGTCTATTTTTGAATATGTCCTATGAGCACTTGAGTAGAATGTATATCCATGGCCGTGGGGTGAAGTGTTCTGAAGATGTCAAGTCCATCTGAACTGGAGAGTCATTTAGGATTGCTGTTTCTTTGGAGGTTTTTTGTTTAGAGGTTTTTTGTTTAGAGGTTTTTTATTTTATTTTTGTGGTGTCAATGGGGTATTAATGTTCCTGACTATGACTATATTGCTATCTGCCCCTTAATACATTCCAGAAGTATGTATTTTATGTATGTGGGTGCTCCTGTATTGGGTGCATATATGTTTATCAGAGCTATATCTTCTTGTTGAATTGCCCCCTTTAGTATTATGCAGTGGCCTTCCTTATCTTTTGTTATGGCCTTCAATTTGAGTTCTATTTTGTCAGACATAAGTATTGCCACCCCAGCTTTATTCTCATTTCCATGTACCTGAAACACTTTTATTTTCCATCCCTTCACTATCAGCCTGTGTGAATCCTTAGCTCCAAGGTGGGCCTCTTACAGACTGCAAATATATGGGTCATGTTTCCTTATCCATTCACCTCCCTTTTTTGATT
>NW_006282204.1:1116706-1121977 GCF_000327345.1 Myotis davidii
GTCTACCCATGTTTGATCTCACTGACATATCTAGACGTTGAGTCGTTCAGTGGCTGCTCCCTGGGTGGCAGTGAGTCCTTGGTCTGTGGTTGCTCTTCAGGCGGTTGCGGAAGCAGCTTCCCCTCAGTTGGCAGCAGCTCCTCTGGTGGGTGCTGTTCACAGCTATGGTGGCTCTTCTGGCTTGTCGGAGGAGGCTTCACACGCAGCTGCTGATCCTCAGACAGTGGGTGCGGTGATCAGGAGGCTGCTGTTGCTTGGATCTTTCCATGAGAAGCAGGACTCCATGTAGTCACGCCATCCCAGATCCGGTGTCTCCAGGTTAGCTGCCGATCTCTGGATGCCAGGTCTTTGGGTATACCCCATGCGTACTTGAAAAGAATGTATTCTGCTCCTCTGGGTGAAATGCTTTAAAAATATCAATTTGCCCAACCAGTGTGGCTCAAGAGGTTGCTGGTTCAATTCCCAGTCAGGGCACATGCCCAGGTTGTGGGCTCCATCCCTAGTAGGGGGTGTGCAGGAGGCAGCAGATCAATGGTATTTCTCTCTTGTCTATGTTTCTATCTATCCCTCTCTCTTCCTCTCTCTCTCTCTAAAAATAAATAAAAATATGTATAACATCAATTAAACTATTCTGGTCCAATGGGTTGATTTTTTGTCTGGGAGATACATCCATTGATGTCACTGGGATATTAACTTCCCTCACTATGGTTGTTTTACTATTGATCTGTCCCTTTATGTTCATCAATAATTGCTTTATGTATTTAAGTGCTCACATGTTGGATGCATAAATGTTCACAAGGGTTATATACTCTTGTTGGATTATCCCTTTATCATCTTTATGTTGTTTTTCTTTGTTTCAGATTATAGCCTTTGTTTTAAAGTCTATATTGTCTAATGTACGCTATCCCAGGTTTTTTGTTTGTTTCTATTTCCATGAAATATCATTTTCCATCTCTCTGTTTTCATTCTGTATTTATCTATTTATCTGAAATGGGTCTCTTGCATACAGCATTATGTATGGGTCTTGTTATTTTGTCCATATAGTCAATTTATATTTACTTTTTCCATCACCATTGATTCCCTCTATGCCCTCTTTCACCTCCCCCCACCACCTCACAGTTATTATTAATAGGTATGTCATTATTTTTATTTTATTATTTATATTTATGTTCTTTTTTCTTCTTTTTCATAAAGCTAACCCACTAATATTCATTGTAACACTTTTAGTGGTGATAAATTTCTTTAGCTTTTTCTTGTCTGGAAACCTCTTTATCTCACCTTTGAATTTAAATTATTGCCTTGTTGGTTAGAGGAGTCTTGGTTATAGGTCTTTGCTTTTCATCACTTTGAATATTTTGTGTCAATCCCTTTTGGCCTAAAAAAGTTTCTATTGATATATCAACTGACAATCCTATGGGAGCTTCCTTATAGGTAAATAACTGCTTTCTTTTATGATTCTGTCTTTGTCTTTAACTTTTGCCTTTTTAATTATGGTGTGTCTTCGTGTGAGCCTCTTTGAATTAATCATGTTTGGGACACTCTCTGCTTCCCAGATTATATGTCTATTTCCTCTGCCTGTTATGGATATTTTTAGTCATATTCCTTTAAATAGATTCTAAATTCTTTGCTCTCTCGCTTTTCCTTCTGGTGCCCTATGATGCAAATGTTAGATTGGATATTGTTCCAGAAGTCCCTTAAACTATCCTCATTTTTTGAATTCTTTTTTTTTCTGTTCAGATTGGGTGTTTTTTGCTACCTTGTCTTCTAGGACAATTATTTGAGTTTCTGCTTCATCTAATTTGCTGTTGATCTGTTCTAGTGTATTCTTCATTTCACTTAAAGTATTTTTCTGTCTGGTTCTTTTTTATGACTTCTATGTCCTTTTGTAGCTTACTATTCCTTTGCTGAAGTTCTCACTGAGTTCCTTGAGCATCCTTATAACCAGTGTTTTGAACTCTGTATCTGATAAATTTCTTGCCTCCATTTCATTTAGTTCTTTTTCTGGAGAATTATTTTCTTTCATTGTGGTCATGTTTTTTAAAGTTTTCCCTATTTTGTCAGCCTCTTTGTATTTCCTTTTCTGCATTAGGTTGATTTGCTACTTTTCTCAGTCTTGGCAGGGTTTCCTTATATAGTAGGTGTCCTGTAAATCCAAATTGTGCAGTCTTTCTAATCACCTGATCCAAGTGCTTTAGGAGTGTCCCTTGTTATGGTTTTGTGTACCCTCCTGTTATAGTTGAGTCTTGACTGCTATTGGCACCTCCATGGATGGAATTGACCCTCAGACTTACTGGCTTTGAGCACTGGCCATGACCACAGCATATGAGTTGCTGTGTGGAAGGTGACCCCATTGAGTAGTATTTGCCCCAATGGTGTCTGTTGCCTCCTTAGATTAGTCTTTGGGTGTGCCTCTTTTGAAGCTAAGGAGGTGGTACTCTATAGTGATCTGAAACTGGCCACCATGTATGTATTGTTCTGGGGCCTCTTGGTGGAGGGAGGCTCTGGTTCAGGTCAATGCCACCTTTTACCTGTGACTACCTGTTAGGAGATACAAAGCAGCCCACAGTTGTTAACTGCTTGTGCTAGGCCTAGATAGATGTAGGAGAGGCCATGCTGCAAACCAAGGCTAGCTGCCACCAATACTAGGCCTGGGGCACATCAGCAAAAGGCAGAAGGCATCCCAAACCCTGCCACCACCTACTGGTTGGCTGTAAGGCTCAGCCACTTAAAGTGTCTCATGCCATACATATGTTGGGTGAGGTAGGACTTTAAGGATTTGCCAGAGTGGAGTGACTGGTGCTCACCAGGTTGATACATATTCAGATTGTCACCAGTGCTGAGCCAAAGGTCACTTAGCAAAAGTTTCAGGGTACATGAGGCCACTTGATTGGGAGCCTGGGGAGCATTGCAGTAGGGCAGGGTCTCAGGAAGTCTTCAGGGTGGACCTAGTAGAGTTCATCAGGCTAAAGCAGAGTTATGTTTAACTGTGTTGGGTGAGGGCTAAACTGAGGGAAAAAGGCATCCATCAGCCACACAGAAATAGGGCTGTGCACAGGAATAATGGTAGGCATTCCTCCAACCTATTCCCTGAAATCATACAACGTAGCCTCTCCTTGTGTGTTTCTGGCACTCCGCAAGCTTGGCTGGAATTCCTTGAGAGTTTTCAAAGAAAGATTGCAATGAGAACTCAGACTGGTTGGCGCCCGAAGAGCCTTGGGCCATGGGAAAATTGGGTGAGGTGGTGTCTCAGGGAGCCATCAAGGTGAAGATAGCAGAGTTCACCAGGCTAATGGAGATGCACATTTGGTTGTGTTGGGGTGAGTGCTCTACACAAGAAAGAAGGCGCCCATCAGCTGTGTGGAAGGATGGCTCACCACATGGAAAGTTGTGGCCATCACTATAGCCCTTGCCCCAAAGCCACACAATTCAGTTTCTTCCTGTATGTCTCTGGCATCCCTTAAAGCCCAAAGTGAGTGCCTGTGAATGCAAGTTTGTGTACCTGCTCCTCAAGAAGAGGCCTAGATTTCCAGCAGCTTTCTGTCTTTCCAAGATGAGTGGAACCTAGCTAGTTTTCACAGCCAGATATTATATGGGCTCCTCTTCCCAGCACTAGTGTTACAGGCTTGGAGATTGGCTTAGAGCTGAGACCCCTGCTTCACAGCGGGAACTTATGTTGCTAAGATGTCCCTCCAGATTCTCCACCACCACACATGGTTGCGGGACAAGCCCATTTTGTGTGTCAGCCCTTTCTACCAGTCTTTATGTGGCTGCTTCTTTATATCTTTAGTTTTAAGACTTACGTTAAGATAGTCTTCAGATGATTATACAGATTTATTGCTCTATAACAGTGATTTTCAACTGGTATGTAGCAACAGGTACACTGGTGTGCCACAAAACAATTTTTAGAACTTGACCTCTTTTTCCTAAGATTATCAAATTTAAATTTAAAAAATGACAACAGCTAATACAACAATAAGCTCTCCAGTATTAATGAATCCAAGTGATACCTAATTTTTGTCATATTGGCAAAAAAATGTAATTTTTTTGGTATGCTGCAGAATTTTAGTAATTAGTTTATGTCTGACATGAGGTGAAAAATGTTAAAAATCACTGTTCTATAATTTACCTGTAATTTTGGTGTGATCATGGTGAGAACACTGTCCACTAACTCCACCATCTTCCATCTTGAGCTAGATTTATTTCTTTTGTTGCAGCATTATTTACAATAGCCACGACATGGGAGCAATCTAAGTGTCCTTTGCTGAAAGAATGGATAAAGACAATATGGAGTTGATCTTCCTACCAACCTGGATTGTTCACTTTTGGATTATCCTGTGTATATAAAATTTGTCTTCTTTTAGCTCCTGTTACATAACAGTTTAACCTTTACCCTAACCCGGTGATTCTCCAGGTCTGGTTCTCTGACCATCAGAATCACCTTGGAATGTATTAGAAGTACAAGTTCTCAATGATGGATAAATGGATAAAGTAGACATGATATGTCTAATATATAGATATAGATAGATGTAGATATAGATATAGATATAGATATAGATATAGATATAGATAGGTAGATACACACACTAAGGGCCTGGTGCACAAAATTCATGCACAGGAAGGGGGAGAGGGATGTCCCTCAGCCTGGCCTGCATCCTCTCCAATTTGGGACCCCTTAGGGGATAACCGGCAGTCGGACATCCCTCTCACAATCCAGCCCCCCCCACAATCCAGAACCACTGGCTCCTAACTGCTTGCCTGCCTGCCCGATTGTCCCTAACTACTTCTGCCTGCCAGCCTGATCATCCCTAACTGCTCCCCTGCTGGCTTGATTGCCCCTAACCATCTCTGCCTCAGCCCCGCACCTGGGACCCAGGATTCCCTCCTCCAGCCGACCACAGCCACCTGGGACCTGGGCTTCCCTCCCTCTGGTCAGCCATAGGCACACAGGACCCTGACGGCTTTGCCCAGGCCAGCTGCAGGCACAGGGGATGGTGGGCAGATGGCTTCACCTGGGCTGCAACCACAGGTGCTGGCGCCCAGGACCACAGGATGGGCAGCTTCTCCATCTCCTGGGCCACAGCCAGACACAGGTGCTGTTGCCCGGGACTACAGGGTGGGCAGCTTCTCCGTCTCCCAGGCTGCAGCCAGCCGCAGGTGTTGGTGCCCGGTACTGCAGCAGGCGGCTTCGCTTGGGCCCAGCTTTGTCAGGAAGGATGTGCAGCTGGTCGTCCGGAAGACATGCAGTCTAATTAGCATATTACCCTTTTATTA
>NW_006282205.1:0-407 GCF_000327345.1 Myotis davidii
TGAGGGTCGTTTTCAGGCTGGCCACACCCCCTTTGGGGTAGAGGTCCCCACTGGGGTGCCTGGCCAGCCTGGGTGAAGGGCTGAGGGTCGTTTTCAGGCTGGCCACACCCCCTTTGGGGTAGAGGTCCCCACTGGGGTGCCTGGCCAGCCTGGGTGAGGGGATGGCTGTTTGCAGTTTGGTCAAGCCCCCCAGGGGGACCCTCACCCCATGGGGGTTTGGCCATCCTGGGTGTGGGGCTGAGGGCTGTTTTCAGGCTGGGACTGAAGCTCCCAACCGCTCCTTTTTTTCTTTTCTTTTTTTTTATTCTGGGCCAGCTTTAGCTCTGAGGCCGATGGCTGTTTGCAGGCTGGTCAAGCCCCACAGAGGGACCCTCACCCTATTGGGGTGTGGCCAGCCTGGGTGAGGG
>NW_006282206.1:0-247 GCF_000327345.1 Myotis davidii
GGATATACCACAGCTTATTCATCCATTCACCTAGTGAAGGACATCTTGGTTGCTTCCAAGTATTTGCAATTATTAATAAAGCTTTAATAAAGCTTTAATAAAATAATTTAC
The DNA here is from genome assembly GCF_000327345.1 of Myotis davidii. NCBI lineage: Eukaryota > Metazoa > Chordata > Mammalia > Chiroptera > Vespertilionidae > Myotis > Myotis davidii. The sequence continues at coordinate 112 of NW_006282206.1, forward strand.
TAATCTTTATTGTTGAAAATATTACATATGTTCCCATTTTCCCCCATTGACCCCCTCCATCCTGCCCCCGTACCCCACCCTAGATCTTCACCACCCTATTGTGTGTGTCCACGGGTTATGCATATATGCATACAAG
>NW_006282207.1:0-464 GCF_000327345.1 Myotis davidii
GTATTCTTGGATTCAGACCCTTGCTTTGCATGAATTTGTATATTTCAATCCATTCCCTTTTGGCCTGATGTGTTTCTGTTGAGAAATCAGCCGACAGTCTGATAGGAGACCCCTTGTAGGTAACTTTCTGTCTCTCTTTGGCAGCCTTTAAGATTTTTAGTTTGTCATTGGTGTTTTCCAATCTCTCTCTCCCTCTCCCTCGCTCCCTCTCTAAAAGGCTAATATGCAGTGTCCCCTTGGGAGTTCAATCACTTGTTATGACGTGCGCTGACCACTAGGGGGTGGTGTGGAACAAAGGAAGGCCCTGGCCGGCAGCCAGAAGGCCCCGATAGGCCCTGATTGCTGGCCAGGCCTAGGGATCCTACACATGCATGAATTTCACGCACTGGGCCTCTAGTTTAACCCCTAAAAGTGCCGGGGAGTGCGACTGTGCTCCTCCTGTTTTTCGCCAAAAGTGCCGGGAG
>NW_006282208.1:0-2715 GCF_000327345.1 Myotis davidii
GAGGTGGAATATCTAACAGAAGAGAAAATTAATCTGTTAAACTGTACTGAAAGGTATTTATTTTTCTTTAAGGTATTTAACAAAATCCATGTAATATATTCCATAGAATTAAAAAACTTATATAAAAATGTTTTATAAAATATAAACATTTTACATGTAACATATTATAAATAAACTATCTATCTATCTATATATATATATAAAAGCCTAATATGCAAAGTGTCTCCTCAGGAATTTGACTGACCAGGAGTTCAATCATTTGCTATGATATGCGCCGACCACCAGGGGTCAGCGCAGAGCAAAGGAAGGCCCTGGCTGGCAGCCAGCAGCCACTAGGGACCCTGCCCGTGCACAAATTTCGTGCACTGAGCCTTTAGTATATTATATATAATAAAATTTTATACAATTCAATTTATGTTTTTATTATATAGAAGGACACATCTGAATACACATTTCTCTTTGAGGGAAAACTCATTATCTTTGATCCTGAGATGTATTTGTGATATAATAGGGAAAGGATAAAAGAAATGGCCATAGTCTGTTCTCATAAGGATATAGAGAAAATAAAACACTTAAGAAAGAGGCTCTCCACAGCAAACCTCCAGAAATATTTTAGTTAGATTCTGAATCAGTAGCATTTCTGTTATATGAACTTTAAGTATCAAAATCCAACAACCATAAGGACCAGGAAGGTCTAAGTGCTGTCATCTTGTAGGGCAAGACAATGGCCTGCTTTCCAGGCTACGTGTCAGCAGGTGGATCTGAGAGGGCTGTGCTTTCCTTTCCTTTCCTTTCTTTTTCATTATCTTTTATCTTTCTGCTTCAGAACAGAGAGTGCCGGTTATTCTTTCCAGGACATGTTTTTATACTAATTGAACTTTTAAGTATGAAATGTGCTGAAAATGAGAAAACTTCTCAGGAGAGTTTTTATTTCAGTGATGTAATAATGGCATTAATAGTGTCTGATGTCATTTCATGCCATTGCATGGATATTAAGCAGCGGCACTTTGAAGTTTTATCCATCAGCCCATTGCATCTGGGGGGCATTTCTCCTGGGGTGACCAGGCAGAAGTCCAATTAAACTCCATGGGACTCAGGTTCCCAGAGGAAAAGAGAAGCAGATGCTTGGAGAAAATGTCTATTATTGATGTGATGTACACAAGGGCGCACATTATTTTGGCCTCTCAAAAGCAGGGCTGGAAAGCTTTCCTGTCTGTCTCCAGTGGATCAAGGGGACAAGGCCTTTTGGAGTAGCCATTCCAGAAAGACGATCCTATCTCATTTTCCCATGTGTTCTTCTTGGGTTTGACATTACAGGATTAACGGGGGGCTACTGCCAAGGGACAGCCCCTGCAGGCGCTGAGGCCCGATCTCCGTAGAGTCTAGGTAACTGGATCTGCTTGGTTAACTAAACAGCTGGCCTACAGGAAGCCCTGAGGACTTCAATCGGATTCCATTTCAGTTCTCTGAATAACTGGCCTCCACTGGTTGTAGAAATATCATTCCTCAGCTATCTCTCTTCCCTTGTCTTCACTCTCTAGTCCTCCTAGGAGACTTGCGTCTCATGTAGCAAAACATAGAGATCACACCATCAAACTGGTCCTCAGCTGATCTCTCCAATGTCTGGACAACATCTTTCAGGGCAAGAAGCCAGGGGAAGGTTTACCACACAGCTATTAGTAATAACCACATTCCCAACTCACGTAAAACGTTTCCTCTTGTAACACACTTTTGAAGAATTTGCCTTATATAAGTTTAGCCTGTTCTCCACGGAAATATACATTTATAGAAATAGAAATCACTTAAAAATATGGAACTACATAATGCTGATAAACAAAACTTCTCAGTTCCTCTTATGTTTATGATGTATTTTTATGCAACACAACCATTTAATGAAATGGTTCAAGAAGCTTATTGACATTTACTTTTCTTCCTACCATATATTTATTAAGCCCAAATATAACTTTCACATTAACATCAAACACACGTAAAATATGAAATTGCTGGAGACGAATGATGACATATTTTAGTACTTTTATGGTGGTGCCAACATTTCATTTAGGATATTTATATGTGTCATCTGAAAAGGACAATAAATTTCAGTGAAGGCTCAATATATTACAAAACTTTTCAGCAACATGCTCCAGAGGGTAGGTTAAAACCACAGAGAGAAGGAAGAAATATTGCTGAATAATCAGTCTTTGAAAGCATTGAATATTATTTAAAAAGCTACATTTAAAATATCCATAAATCTAAAATATGAATGTGTCGGAAGTGGTTTGATGCATATGTGTGGATATGAGGTTATATGGAACACTTACTTTTCTTTCTATTTTTCAATATTAAGATTATTAATTAAAATTATCCTATACAATAAAAGAGGAAACATGTTAATTGACCATCCCTTCGTTATGCCCACCTGCCAATCAGGAGTGAATATGCAAATTAATCCAACAAATATGGTGGGTTAATTTGCATATACAGGTGCTGGGCAGAGAGCAGAAGCAGGAGAGCTGGCAGCTTGGGGGGATGTGGCTTCCTCGATCGCTGGGTGGACAGCAGAGCAGGAGAGCTGGAGGCTTGGGGGCCCTGGTTTTCTCGGTTGCTCCCAGGGAGGAGAGCACCAGGAATGCTGGGAATCGTAGTTCTGGTGGCAGTTGGATCTCCTAGACACTAGAGCAAAGTGAGCCTGGAGCAAGTTACTGTTGCAGGGGG
>NW_006282208.1:2962-14055 GCF_000327345.1 Myotis davidii
TTTAATTTCCATAAGCAAGCACAGAGCAAAGACTGAAGACAATTAGAAGGAAGCCAACTGCTGCAGAAGGGAGCGAAGCTGTGAGAAGCAAGCGAGGCGGCGGAGGCAGGAGCAAAGCCTGCCTCAGCGGGTTTTGCTCCCATCTCTGCGTCACTCCAGCCACAGGAAGCCCTATTCTTGCAGGAATCTTCCTGCAACGGGCCTCTAGTATCCTATCTAATAAAAGAGAAACATGGTAATTAGCATATGACCGGTACCCTTACCATTGGCTAAGCAAGGCAATATGCAAATTAACTGCCAGCCAAGATGGCGGCTGGCAGCCAGGCAGCTTGAAACTAACATGAGGCTTGCTTGCTTCAGTGATGGAGGACTCCAACGTTCCCCGCCTGCCACTGCAGGCCTCTGAGCTGCAACTCTAAGCAACTATGTAACAATATAGAAGCTAAACAAAACCCCAGAAACCTGCATAACTCTGCGGGCATCAGCCAGCAGGATCGCAACATTGTAAGCAAAGGCCAGAAACCTACTTTCAGCAGCTGAGACCTAAGAGCTGGAGCCGAGCCTCAAAGCTAAAGCTGGCTCTCAGCTCCAGTGACAGCCATAGAACATAAATAAATCCCAGAATAAAAAAGAAAAAAAGAAAAAAAAGGAGAGGTTGGGAGCTTTAGTCACCTGCCAGCCTGAAAATGGCCCTCAGCCCCTCACCCAGGCTGGCCAGGCACCCCAGTGCCCTGATTGCCCTGTGGCTCTGTGTGTGACAGGGGGTGGGGCCACAGCCTCCCTATCCGCCCTGCTCTGTTCGTGACAGGGAAAGGCGCCCCAACCCCCTGATCAGCCCTGCTCTGTGCCTGATAGGGGGGAGCTCCCCAACCTCCTGATCGCCCTGCGGCTCTGTGTGTGACAGGGTGCGGTGCCCCAACCCCGATGGGCCCTGCTCTGTGTGTGACAGGGTGTGGCGCCCCAACCTCCTGATCGGCCCTGCCCTGAGTGTGACAGTGGCGGCGCCCCAACCCCCTGATCGGCCCTGCTCTGAGGGTGATAGAGGACAGCGCCCCAACCCCGCCACGGGCCCTGCTCTGTGTGTGACAGTGGGCATCGCCCCAGCCCCCTGATCGGCCCTGCTCTGTGCCTGATAGGGGGGAGCTCCCCAACCCCCTGATCGGCCTGCTCTGTGTGAGATGGGGTAGAGCCATAACCTCCTCATCGGCCCTGCCCTGAGTGTGAGAGTGACGGCGCCCCAACCCCCTGATCGCCCTGCTCTGTGGTGATAGAGGGCGGTACCCCAACCTCCCCTCCTCCTACGGGCCCTGTTCTGTGTGTGATGAGGTAGAGCCATAACCTCCCCATCGGCCCTGCTCTGTAGGTGATAGAGGGCGGCGCCCCAACCCCTTGATGGGCCCTGCTCTGTGCGTGACAGGGTGTGGCGCCCCAGCCCCCTGATTGGCCCTGCTCTGTGCCTGATAAGGGGAGCTCCCCAACCCCCTGATCACCCTGAGGCTCTGTGTGTGACAGCGTGCGGCACCCCAACCCCCACACCCCACAGGCCCTGCTCTGTGTGTGATGGGGTAGAGCCATAACCTCCCCATTGGCCCTGCCTTGAGTGTGACAGTGGCGGCGCCCTAACCCCTAAGAGCAGAACAACCAGAAAAACTGGTTGAGCAGTTGCTATGACATGCACTGACCACTACGGGGCAGAGGCTCAATACAGGAGCTGCCCCTTGGTGGTCAGTGTGCTCCCACAGGGGGAGTGCCACTCAGCTGACCGGGATGAGCAGCTGCTACTGCAGTGGGAGCAGCTGTTCAGAGGGCAGATCCACAGCTGCATGGCTAACCAGGATGAACGGTGCTCCCACAGCGGGCTGATCCCCACAGGCCATGCCCCCCACCAATGCATGAATCCCGTGCATGGGGGCGGGGGTCCCCTAGACCAGCCTGCACCCTTTCCAATCTGGGACCCCTCAGGGGATGTCTGACTGCCAGTTTAGTCCCGATCACCAGGATCGGGCCTAAACTGGCTGTCGGACATCCTTCTCACAATACTGGACTGCTGGCTCCTAATTGCTCACCTTCCTGCCTGCCTGGTTGCCCCTAACTGCCCTCCCACCAGCCTGATCACCTCTCACTGCCTCTGCATTCTGACCTGGTTGCCCCTAACTGCGCCCTGCTGCCGGCCAGGTTGCCCCCAACTGCCCCCTCCCAGCCAGCCTTGTCACTCCTAACTGCCTCCCTGCCAGCCTGGTCACCCCTTACTGCCCCCCTGCCAGCTTGTTGTCCCCAATTGCCCCCCTCTGGTGGACTGGTTGCCCCTAACTGCTCCCACTGCCAGCCTGGTTTCCCCTCATGGCCCCCTCGCTGGCCTGGTTGCCCCTAACTGCTCCCACTGCCAGCCTGGTTTCCCCTCATGGCCCCCTCGCTGGCCTGGTTGCCCCTAACTGCTCCCACTGCCAGCCTGGTTTCCCCTCATGGCCCCCTCGCTGGCCTGGTTGCCCCATGTAGTCTGCTGTTTAGTCATTTGGTCATCCTTTAATAACCCCCTTGCCGGCCTGGTCATCTTGTGAGGACATGAGGGTTGATTTGCATATTACCTCTACCTCTTTATTATATAGAATAATAAAAGCATAATATGCTAATTAGACCAGACATCCTCCTGAATGACCTTCCAGACAAAGCCAGGACTACAAGGGAAGCCCGGGTCCCAGGCACTTGCCTGCCAGTGGCCAGAGAGAAGTTTGGGTCCCAGGTGCCAGAGGGAAGCTGGTGCCAGCAGCCGGGGGAAGGAAGGCCTACTCTTGCACGAATATCATGCATGGGGCCTCTAGTATATATATACATACACAGTGGGATGTTAGTGATGCTAAGGCTTGGACACAAGCTCCAACCCTGGAGGAGTAAAACCCCTTGGTGTGAAGCATCAGTTTCCAGAGGCTGCCCCAGACTGAGTCCCCTCATGGGCCAAACACATAACCAAACAAGGCAGACAAACTTGTCCGTTTCAAGGATGGATGAGTTGGATTAGAAACATGCATTGCTACTATCTGCTACTAGAGATTGGAATGAAATTTGCTTATATTTCCTGAATCTTGAGTATAATAATTCAGCATGATAGACAACTATTGGCATGAATCTATAAAAAAAACCTCACTATGCTCATGGTGTTGTAAGTGACCAACAGTAATGGGAAGAATGGGGGAAATACAGCTTTTCCCCCAAGAGGGTGGAGTTGCCCTGCTCCCTGCCAGAGCTGGGAGCTTCACAGTTTAAAGTGAGAGGACAGACACCGGAGCTGTGCCCTCATCTCTTCTGGGACATTTTATTCACTGTTACAGATCAGCTTTACTGTTCTGAAGCGCTGTTGTCTGGTACTTAGAAATGCATCCTAGTGAAAGAAGCAGTTCCCTAGGATCCCACAGTAAACGAAGCCTCCTGATTCCGCTGTCCTCCAGAGTCATTCTTTTTCACTTGCACTTCCTCTGAAAATAAAGTAAAATAAAAAAACAATTGATGAAAGTTTCTATCTTCTACTACAAAGAAAGAGATCTCTTCCTGAGATCAATGGCATCAAAGCGGCTGTGGTCCCGCTTTCTTCAGGAATACCAGGGCGCATGTGTTCATGCTGGCATCTGAAGTGCTCTCAGGTATTCATGAGACACCAAAGGGAAACTAGTCTGGAAATTCACTCTGGAAAAATGACCTTAAAATCACTCAGCAGCCCTAACTGGTTTGGCTCAGTGGCTAGGGCGCCAGCCTGCAGACCAAAGGGTTCCATCCCAGTCAAGGGCATGTACCTCGGTTGCAGACTCCTTCCCGGCCCTGGTCAGGGCTCCCGCAGGAGGCAACCAATTGATGTGTTTCTCTCTGCCTTTCCCTATCTCTTCCACTCTCTCTAAAAGTCAATGGAAAAATATCCTTGGGTGAGGATTAACCAAAAAACAAAACAAACAAACAAACAAAAAACACTCAATGGAGTATCACCAAAGAGGACAAGGAATCAGGCAAAGTGGCAACCTGTATATTTTTGTTTTTCACTTTTATAAGCTCTCTCTCTCTTTCTACACACACACACACACACACACACACACACACACTGTAAACCATCTCTCCCATTGGTGGGTATGACTTTAAATAATCTACACATCTTTAACACTTTTAATGGTCTCTTCATTTCTACACCAGCCCAAAGCCATGTATGAAACACCTGCTGGGTACAAGGACTCTTTGGGCTTCTAGAGAGAGCTTTCCATTGTGAAGTAGAGGGAGGCATGTAAGCATTTGTAAAATGTATGAGCACACATTTTACAAACAAGACCTCTTATTCTCAAAATCTTAGGGAGGAGATTATTTGTCATCACACTGACAACTATACACATATCATCCTGGCCCCTGTCCTAAGGGATTCTTTTAGGCCCTAGATGAAATTTAACCCTCAAGACTACAAACTTGAGAATTGGTAAAGGGAATAATTAGTCATCAGGTAGAGAATCAAAATTCCTCCCTGAATGTCAGGGAAATGTCTCTCTTTTTTTTTTTTGCAAGTTCGTTTTCTACTACATCTACTATGAAACTGACCACATCCCTAGAGGTGCCTGTAAGATTGTCTTAAATATATGATACTAAATACATCTGTCCCTCAGTTGGCTTTCTGTTCAGTGTGTCTTACAGACCTCACTCTCTGGAAGCTCAGATAGAGTGTTAGTCACCGACTGTCCACATTGGAGATGTTTTATAACTTTTCACACTTTGTTTCAAACTTAAACAATAAAAGGGAAAAAAATAAAAACAGCAGGTAGAAAGAAGCTCTTTTCCAGCACAGGTCTACGAAATGCAGGGGGAAGACCTTCAGCCTAGATTGACCTGTCAGACTTTTTGCCCTGACCTTGATTTTACTGCAATCACATTATTTCTTCTCTACCATTTAAGCCGATAATCTAACATCTCAATTTTAATTTATTCTTTTCTGGTTTATCTTTACTTGTTTTTATTCCAGTTGTGTCTGTGTTTTTGAAGAATGGTTATGTTTTAGTGGCTGCTTCTTCATGCTTTCTTTTTGCTATGGTGCAGGTATTCCACTGGGTCTTTTTTTTTTTTTTTTTTTTTTTTTGGTGGAGTTGTTCCCCTGGGTTTTTTTTTTTTTTTTTTTTTTTTTTTTCAGACTCTCAGCAAAAGCCACCCAAGGGCTAATCTCTTCGGCCTAGATCCTAGAACTCAGTGATGGTTATCATAACTCTTAGGACAATTGATTGCTATGGATTCCAACACTCCAAACACTTCAATCATCCCAACTCTGACTTAGTAAAAATGCACTGTAAATGGATTCCTTTTTCATGTACACAACAAATAACTCAAGTTAACTTACTTAACCACATACGAAATAGGCACTGTAACCACTAGCGAATCTGTGGCCTTAGGTTAATGCTTTTATCAGAAACGGGTAGGGTCACATTGAGCTGCGAGTGGCTTCAAGGGCACCTTTAGGGGTCAGCAACACGGAAGAAGACATCAAGACCATAATCAAGAACTACCAGATTACCCCTTTTGACAGCCCAACCAGGGCTAGACTAGGAACTATTGGCAGAACTACCTGGACTCCCACCACTGTGAGAAGGCAATGATTGCTAAAGGGGGTGGTCTCCATGTATGAATGGTACTGGCATGTGTACAAGTGTCTTTGCTCTATATCCTGGGGGTCAGCCTGGGATGACCACTGGGTAGAAGCATATTTCCTGGGAAGATCTGGGCTGTTTGCACCCCACCTGCCCTCTGTCCCCCATCTTACTCACAGGGATATGAAGGGGGCCTGGGTACGTCCCATCCTAGGATCCTGAATCATGGCTTAACTAATAATAACTATTTGTTGGGAAAGTGGGGGGAAAAGATAAAAGAAATGGACAGAAATAAAACATTTTCTGTGTTCATTTAGTATTGTGATTTAACTATGAATTAAACTTAGCTACTTAATTTGACTGTATGTTCCTCAAGGGCAGATTCTACATCTGGCTCATTTTTGGCATAGAGAGTAGAGCGATGTGCTGGTCCAGAGCAGGTCCACAGTGAATGCCTATTCAGTGAAGTTATATGGTGGGCCTGAAGTCTGGAAGAGCTGCCTTCTCTCTCCAGGTAGTTTGCATAATGTAGTCACGAAGGTGAATTTCATAAGTGGAGTTTTCTTGCTCATAGCTCTGCAAGTCCCTAACTGTAGAGGTTGTCAATTTGCCAGAGGATGCACAGTGTAAAAGAGTTGAGGAGCTATGATATACTTGGTGATTGTAGAGGAGTAAACTGCCAATTAAACAGCTTGCATAATGCTTATTCCTCCATGTTTTTAAACCAGAACAATGTTCTTATTAGTTGACTTCACAGATCTTCACAGAGCTCTTCAATACATGCTTTCATGTCATCGACACATTTTGCTGAGATTCATTTAGTTACACCATGAGGTAGGTAAGGCTTGAACTATGTGGGCACTCAATCTCTTCAGAGTGAAAAAAAAGTATAGCTTCACTCGGTAAGAAGGAGAATATTGCCAAAGACAGCAAAAAATTATGGTTAATCACAAATTTTAACCACTATCTAGTTGACATGTGCCTGCTGTGCTAATTGCTTCATTACTTAATTATGCAAAAATAATAGCATTCACAGCAAACATGGCCCACGAAGCATTATTAAAATACAAAGAAACATGCTTTAGACCCTTTAGTGCAAACATAAATATTTCATAATGAGGAATAGTGCTTATTACATAATAGTAATGAGGATTTTGCAGCTAGTTTGAGTTCTTCCTTTCACTAAATTTCTATAATGCTTTTATGCACCATGACTTCTGCTGTCTGTGGTTATAATCTTGGGTCTTACCCCAACTCCCACCCCTCAAGGTAAGATTTTTTAATACATTGTTATATATGCCTTCTCTAAGAGATAATATCTGATCACCATGTATTTATTTGTTAAATAAAAGAAGAAATGAATAGGTGAATAAATTAGCAAATAAATAAACTCACCTATCAAGAGAAAAGTTGTAGAATTAGAAGTATGATCCAGTCACCACTTTACTTAGACATAAAACAGAAGCTTCCTGAATAAAATAGCTGTGTTTTGGAGCTTAGAAATAGTGTCCTTTGGTCCAGGGATTGATTTTTATTCTATTTATTTATTTTTAAAAAAATATATTTTATTGATTTTTGCAGAGAGGAAGGGAGAGGGATAGAGAGTTAGAAACATCGATGAGATAGAAACATCAATCAGCTGCCTCCTGCACACTCCCCACTGGGTATGTACCCACAACCAAGGTACATGACCTTGACCGGAATCAAACCCGGAACCCTTGAGTCCGCAGGCTGACGCTCAATCCACTGAGCCAAACCGGTCAGGGCGGGGGATTGATTTTTAAATAAATATACCTATTCCTGGGCAAGCAAATGAATATTGTCATTTGAAGCCTGCCTAAGCTGGCAATCGGACACCCTTAGCACTGCCATGGAGGCAGGAGAGGCTCCCTGCCACCGCCAATGCGCTCGCCAGACATGAGCGGCTTCTGGCTGAGTGGTACTCCCCCTGTGGGAGCACACTGACCACCAGGAGACAGCTCCTGTGTTGAGTGTCTGCCCCCTGGTGGACAGTGCAAGTCATAGCAACTGGGTGTTCCACCGTTAGGTCCATTTGCATGTTAGCATTTTATTATATAGGATTGTAGATTTAGGTTGTGCCTCAATATCATGGTCCATGATTGAAAATAGACTTTTCTCTGTGTGAAAAACCAGCTTTCCCAAATAAACTAATCTCTTTGGGCCTACCTGCCAAGTTTGCCTAAATGGGAACTTTATAAACCAGTAGCATTGTTCTCTTTTAAACAGCTCTCGTAGAAGAACAACCAGTTTATAAGGGTAACAATGAACAATTGACAGTTAATTTAAAATGAAAGGCAGATATCCTAACCCTACCTTCTCTCAATTTCTTTTTTATCTGAGAAGGGAAAAATACATTTCTCTCAATATTTAAAAGGGCAATAAATCAAGGTTTCATTTGTATGATTTATAATTGATAAGCTAATGGGTAACTATTATGTTACTAATGAAGTTACTTTTCTTGTAGCTTAATGAATGGCGTAAGAATGGCTGTAGGGTTTTAAGTCTCTTCTTATGCAAACGTGACAGATTCACCCTCATTCAGTGAGAGAACTTGAGCCCCAGTCAGTCATGGGACCTTCTTGGTGTGTTGTTACAAACAGACTCCAAGCAGCCAGTCAGGTAGATGTCAACCTGTTTAACATGGAGTCCTGAGTTCAAAGGCTGCTTCTAAAAGGAACAGAGCCAGATATTAACCAGCTCTTCACTGTGTGACCCAGGGCAAACTACCTAACCTCTCCATGCCGGTTTTCTCATCTGTAAGATGGTAAATAACACCTTGTGATGTTGTAAGGTTTTAGTGAGTTAATTTGTAAAACATGTGTATTATACAGAGGGTAATATATAAATCATGGCTACTATTATTAAATAAAATCAAATGGATAAAATAAACATGCTGTGGGTAATTTGGTCAAATACCATTTTTTGCTATAATGAAAAGAATAGACCTCCATAGGTCAGTGGTAAAGGATATATTCAGAATGCTCCTCTTACTCTTCAAATAATTGTAGGGAGAGCCATTTTCTTATTCTGTGCATGTATAGTTCAACTCTCTGGAAAAAAAAAGTAATAACTGTAATTTACAGGTTGTTGTCTCTGGCTTTAAAAATTTATTTCTTTTAACTACTTTCAATTTCTTAGAAGCGAGGTATATATAAATGCAAGACAGAATTATTTATTTTCTGGAAGCATGCCCTTATTTCCCACTGCTTAGCATGTATGCATATAAGCTGCTGAAATTACATCCCCATGATAGCAAATCACAGAATTATGACATATTCTGTACCATCTTTTTTTTTTTAAGAAATAGAAAATTGGGAGACTTTAATAGCAGATGCTGCATTATGAATACAATTTACTGGAATTGCTCTCCTCTAATCATATAGAAACCATGTTATGTCCCAGAGAGGTTATAAAAATATACAGAAATCCACTTATCCTCTAAGAAAATGGAGGTCTTAGTTAGAGTAATGGCAAGAGCCTGAAATTGAGCTGGGAGTCCTGACATCATGAATTGAGACTGTCCTAATGATTTCATTTTCAGAAGCCGCAACATACTGAATACATGAATAAAATAAGGACAGTGCTTACCACATAAAGTATCTATCCTTTTAATCTTTCTCTGTTATTCCTTAGTAAGAATTATTCAAAATAGAATTTGTACATTTGTGTGATGAAGAGTTTAATCTTCTTCTTATATATCTTTTTTTGCATTTGTATTGGTCAAATCAATACAAATGAATATGTATTAATCCCCATATCTAGGTTAACTTGAAAATAATGAACTATTTGTATTTGATGTTCTTATTATGAACTGATAAACTATGCATATATAAAATTACTTTTCCATATCTTCTACTCATAGATATAAAAGCCAGTCTCTACTATGTAATATGTAGACCAAACAATAGTCATTCCTTTATTTTATCATCCAGAATTCTAACTCCATAAAATCGTTAAATATGCCGTTTTAGAAAGCACTGCATCAAGTAGGGTATGCAATTGCATTTCCTGCCAAAGCAAAGTCTAATGTTAATTTTTTTATGTATCCTCCTAAAAACTAAAAAGTACTAATATAAATGCTTACATTTTTAATGTGGTCTTTCACAATTGCATTATGTTAAGCCTTTGCAAAGTAATGAGCTTCAGTGACTTTAGATACTACTTTTAATTTTAAAAATCACTGGGCCTCCAATGGAATTGTTGTGACTATTTAAATGCTGGCTAACTTCATATAATATGTTCATATTTTTAGTTCTAGACAAATCCAATAGCATCTTAGAAAAAAGAGCTGGATAAATAATGACACAATAAATAAATCTTGTAAATATTGTTTAAATTTGCAAAAGTAGTATTTTATGATATCCTATGTTTGATTTAGTGCCACCTAAAAGAATAAAAAGGATCTAAAAGGATCAAAATTTCTCAAGATAATAGATATTTATGTTCTTTTCTATCAATAGCTTTTAAATCAGTTGTTAGAAATACATCTAATTTCTCTTAAAATGCAGATTCTTAAGGCAGATGTGATTGCTGAACCAAAGATTTTTCTAATTTACAGATTTAGTTAGCAGATGTACTTAGCACTGTTCACATAACACTAGCAGGCACATAACCTAATTTCATGATCTTCTGTAAAATATTGTTATAGTCTGCTTTGGCAAGAATAATTCTCATATTTACAAAAACAAATGAAAATGCAGAACTTTAACTTAGATATTTGAAAACTCATGTGATTTATCTTAGAAGACCATCTTGTGAAAAGCATATATGACCTAGCCTTTAAAATCCCACAATCCTTGCCCTAATCAGTTTGGCTCAGTGGATAGAGCGTCGGCCTGCGGATTGAAGGGTCCCAGATTCGATTCCGGTCTGGGGCATGTACCTTGGTTGCAGGCACACACAGTCCGGGGCGTGCAGGAAGCAGCTGATAGATGTATGTTTCTCTCTCATTGATGTTTCTAACTTGTCTGATTTGATCGAATCATAGCTAGATATTTCTATAACTAGAGCAATGGAAAGTGACACCTGCAATTTTAGATAGTTTGGAAAAAAGGGAAATTTTTTTGCCCAGTAAAGAAATGCAGCAGCCACTTGGATTCTTTAAACCAAGCTTGTCAAACTCATGGCCTGTGGGTTGCATGCGGCCCACAACTAATATTTTTGCAGCCCAGCCAATATAACGGTATGTAAGAAACATTTTAATAAAAAATTCGTAACTTAATTTTTACAATATCCTGTTATACATAATTATTAATAATGAACTACATCATTCGCTAATGACTGATTACCATAATCGTGTTGCATTCATTTCCCTTACGCGCCTTATGCGCAGGTGCACCATTTCTCTCTATTAATCCAACAGCGAATATTTTCAGCCGATGGCCACGTCATTCATCTTGTATGAATTCTTTGGTGTGCGCAACAGGAAATATTTCGCTTTTGGAGAACAAGAAAAATAGGTTTGTTTGCACT
>NW_006282208.1:14274-15203 GCF_000327345.1 Myotis davidii
AGCATTTGCCTCAGAGTATTTGGGTCAGGAAGCCATGGGTCTGCCACATCATTACCAGGGTGACTTGATAATTGCTTACATACACATGCGTCAGTGCTGAGCATGGCAACACAACGGGTTTGTTGTCTCGTCACAACCTTCCTCTTAATGAGAGAAATGCCAAGTTTGTATGCTCGTCTTCAGCTCCCTCAAATGCCCGTGCTGGGACTTCTTTCCATTGGTCACTCACTCCTAAGTCTTTATTTATCATATCCATTCTGATGTCTCCCAAGTTTATAACTCCAATTCCAACATCTCCCCTAAACGACAACAGCCTAGTTAACATTTCCATTTAGATGCTCAATTCGCATGGCAAACGTCACATGTTCAAAGCCCAACTTAATTTCCACCTGTATGTTCCAACACACACCAATATTCCAGTTGTTCAGACCAGAAACTTCTACTCTTCCTCTTTCACACATCCCACAGTCCATCCAAAAGGCCCCAGATATTTCCAGAATCTTTTCTAGTCTGATCACATCAACTACCCTCCTGAGGTAAGGCCATAGAGCGCTCACCTATGCTCTTGCAACAGACTTGTAACTAACTTGTAGCTTCCATCTTGGTGGAATCACTCAGCAGGCAGGGAAATTAATTAAAATATAAATCTGATTAGCTAAGTTCCACACTAAAGTAAAATCAAAAATTTCATGTGAAGCTTACAAAGTTGACATCGTTTGTGTTATATCCTCTCCCCCAGCGACGATTCATCCTGTTCTCCTTGCCTTTTCTAACCATGGTCAGCAAACCACGGCTCGCGAGCCACATGCAGCTCTTTGCCCCTGTGGCATGGGCCACGAAGTTTTAATCGCACTGTACGTGCGTGCCCGCACATGGAATTTTGTGGAAGAGCCACACTCAAGGGGCCAGTTTGCCGCCCACTGCACTAG
>NW_006282208.1:15349-32504 GCF_000327345.1 Myotis davidii
CTTGTGACTAGGGCCACAATGGGTTCTTAAACTGGACCGGAGGGCCGGAACAAAAGCATGGATGGAGTGTTTGTGTGAACTACATAAATTCAAAGTAAACATCATTACGTAAAAGGGTACGGTCTTTTTTTTCAATAGTTTTATTCATTTCAAACGGGCCGTAGTTTGCCCACGGCTGCCCTAGAACAACCATCCGAGCCTCCTTTCTGATACTCAAGCAGGCTAAGCACTTTCTTGCCTCGAGGCATTGAATTCATTTCCATTCCTTGAACATTCTTCTCGCAGATATGCTTCTTTCTTCTGTTTACTGTAACCATTCCGGATTGACATCCTATCAGACAGCTCTTCCATGAGCTCCTGTACCATTCATCCCCATGCCCTGCCCATTTTTCGTAATAGCTTCATTACATTATTCATCACACGCTTATTGTTCTCATCTTCTGACGCGAATATGAGTCCCTGCATTCTGGGACTTTGTTTTTTATCTGCAATTCATCAGCCCGTAAGAACAGAGCCTGGCACAAAGTAGAAACACAATAAAATGCACCGGATCAGTTCAGAAAAGCTGCATGGAGTGTTGGGGTGGAAAACGTGGTAAGTACAGATTTACATGTAGAAGCTTCCAGGGATTTGTGTTGTGGCTGGGGTAGGCAGTTGGGCTTAAGGAATACGCCTTCTCTATAGCCACTAGAATTCCTAGGCACATAAGTGAAATAACGTTTTCCTTTTAAGGACTTGGTTCATTCTGATTTGATTAATGGTGTCATATTTATGAGCGATATATGCCAAGGGAAGTGGCATCCTTAGTCTGTGCATCTACAGATCTGTAGGTATACCTCATCTCATATCCTGATTTATTCACCTGGAGAATCATTAAGCAATTAAAATGACCACAAAGGAGACTTTCCGTGAGGACAGTCATAGTTGGGAGCATCACAACCAACATTGCCTCAGTGCCTGGTAATGTACATATTCCCTTGCTTATTGCACTGTAGAATGTCTACACTGGTTTGCCCACTCTTGTGTCTGATGCAGTGACTACAAGAATACCTGGGCTAGCCCTGGCTTATCTGGCTCAGTGGGTAGAGCGTCAGCTTCTGGACTGAAGGGTCCTGGGCACATGCCCAATTTGTAGGTTTGATCTCCACTGGGGGGCATGCAGGAGGCAGCCAATCAATGATTCTCTCTCATCATTGATGTTTCTCTCTCTCTCTCCCTCTCCCTTCCTTTCTGAAGTCAACAAAATATATTTAAAAAAAGAATATCTGGCCTCCATGTCTAAGGTGTCTAAGGTGCTCAGAGACAACATGAATATTTAATTTGCCAATTTGCTTGCTTTTACACCTTTGTCTTTCTCAGCGTTGTTCTTAGCTCATAAAAAGAGACACTCAAAGCCTCTGTCTTAATTATTTGGGGTCTTTATTTACTTCTTTATAACGTGTCAGCGTCTTAGAATGTGGTTTTTCTCCCTTCCATATCCTTGTACATTTACTGCTATCAGGACCTCTCAGATTTATATATATTTATAAATGTTGGTATATTTCCCCAGAGCCAAAGATTGTTGGAATCAGCATGTGTGGTTTTTATATCAAACTTTTTCACTTCACAAATTTTTTAAAAAGTATATAAAATATATCTTTTACTGATTTCATACAGAGAGAGAGAGAGAAACAGTAATGATGAGAAAGAATCATTGATTGGCAGCCTACCCTTCAGTCCGCAGGCTGACGCTCCATCCACTGAGCCAAGCCGGTCTCGGCGTGTCAGTGTCTTATAATGTGGTTTTTCTCTTTTCCATATCCTTGTACATTTACTGCTATCAGGTCCTCTCAGATTTATATATATTTATAAATGTTGGAATATTTTCCCAGAGCCAAAGATTGTTGGAATCAGCATGTGTGGTTTTTATATCAAACTTTTTCACTTCACAAATTTTTTAAAAAGTATATAAAATATGTCTTTTACTGATTTCATACAGACAGAGAGAGAAACTTTAATGATGAGAAAGAATCATTGATTGGCTGCCTCCTACATGGCCCCTACTGGGGATCAAGCTCCCAACCCAGGCATGTGCCCTGACGGAGAATTGAACTGTGACCTACTGGTTCATAGGTCGATGCTCAACCACTGAACAACACGGGCCAGGCTCACTTCACAATTTTTTTTTAACTTTCCAAATTACTATTTACTGTAGATTAATTAAAGTCTTAACTTTGGATTCCTTAAGACCTTTCTAGCAAGGCGCTGGACACAGCAATTATTATGTGTCTGAAAATTAATGGATAGTCTCCTCACCAATTTATAACAAATTAATAGATGGTTTTAATATTAGTTGTACTGTATTATAAATGCATTTGCATAGTGACTATATACAATTCTGTAAGTGTGAAAATATTTGATTAAGATATTTGCACCATTGCCATAATTTTCCCACCTTAAACTATAGCATAGAACAAAATATATCACTTGAAGAGAGGGGATTAGCTCACAGAGGCTTATAAACCTGACTGCTAGAAGGACATTAACAAGTGAATCACATTAGGGAATAATTCCTTTAGAGCTGAAATAAACTTACAGTGGATAATATTTAATAGGAACTTTCTTCTTCAAAATAGGCATTTATTTGAAAAATTGACATAAACCAACATTATCAATCATGCTGCAACTTTTTAAATCAAATACCTCTTTGCTACAATAAACATTTCTCACTTATCCATTTTTAAATAATCATATTGAAAGTTAGATGTTATATGTTCCTTTACTTTTTGCTTCAACTAGATGGAAAGCCCTGAAAGGTAGGAACCATCTTTCTTCTCTGTGTTCCCATTACCAGCACAATGTTGGACACATTGCAGATGCTTAATAAGGGTTTGTGGAAACAGAGAATTCAATTTCCAGTTCTGTCTCAGTTCCTCTGTGCTAAGTGCTTACTTGAAGCTATATTGGAATCTAGTGGCCTTGGGGTGCATGCTGAAAATAGTACTCTACTCAAACGGGAGGCTATGCTGACCGATTCTACATAAAATACTAGACAAACTCAAAGAGACGGCGGCTTTGTGGAGTGCACATCACAGCACGAGAAGGGAACAGGCATCATGAGAAAACAAGCATGAGGCATTCTTCAGGATTTTTTATTTTTAGCAATTTATCTTTTTTAGTGTCTTGCACTTTTCAAAGCATATTTACTGTGATCTTCATTTGATCTTCCAAACAACATTATGAGTTGCATAAGGCAGAGACTATAATCTTCCTTTTGAAATAGAAAGAAAATCCTACAAATAGAAAGGCAGCAATTTGTCCAACATCACACAGTGAATCAGCTTTTGTATCTTGAAGGCAATTGTGTCTTAATGTGCAGTCCACACTACTGTAAAATTCATTTTACAATAAAATCCGGTATTCCAGAAGACATTGGTATCATTAATTATGGACTCATTTAGACTGATGCTATTTTTTTGTTATTATTGGTGGATCAAATAGTGTCAGTTGATAATGGCACTTCTACCACAGCCACCTATCCACATGCACTATGCAAAGCTCATTAGCCTCAGGAATCACCTTGGTTAGTATCATCTAACATTGGTCACTCTTTGAACCCACATTTCATTAGAAATATATATAGGACTAGGGGAGTCCCTCAGCCCAGCATGCACCCTCTCCAATCCGGGACCCCTCGGGAGATGTCTGACTGTTGGTTTAGGCCTGATCCCTCTCACAATCTGGGACTGTTGGCTCCTAACTGCTCACCTGCCTGCCTGCCTGATCGCCCCTAACCACCTCAGCCTGCCTGCCTGATAGCCCCTAATTGCCTCTGCCTGTCTGCCTGATCACCCCTAACTGCCTCTGCCTGCCAGCCTGATTGCCCCTAACCACTCCCCCTTGCCAGCCTGATGGCCCCTAACTGCCTCTACCTTGGCCCCCGCCGCCGTGGTTTTGTCTGGAAGACTCTGGTCTATCTGGTCTACTTAGCATATTACCCTTTTATTAGTATAGATGTCTCCAAAAATGTACACACACACTTTGAATAATTATAAAGGCAGTGCTAATTAAAATACATTTCATTTTCAAAATTGAACTATCAGCTGTTAAAGTGTGTATAGGCTTTTGGGGGGGGGGCACCCTGTATATACTACTATAAACAGTGAAAACTGGCATTTATTTATTTAAATCCTTGTTACATCTCAAAAGGATTATATGATACTTGAAAAAAAAAAGGCCACCTCCTTTGTTTATGCATTCTCCACTACAGTGCTTAACGGCAAAGTGGGATTTCAATATATTTTTGATTATATATTCAGAATAGTAACTTAATCTCTTTACAGTCCAATTTTCTATGTAGAAACAAAATGGATCAGGCAAAATTGCAAATTATTAATTTGTGAAGCAATAAAATAGAAAATACAAGAAAAATAAATGGTTAAGTATTAATGGAGACCATATATTGTTAATAGTCATATTTAGTTTAAAACAAAAGCTAAATTTAAAAAAAAGCTATAAGAAGTATAAACATTGTTAGAAGAACTAAAAAATAGATTCTTGTTTTAGATTGCAAACATTACAAAATTTAGAGTGTACCTTTGTGTTTCATATGTCTGTACCTACATATTTAAAATTACATTCTCCCAAAGCAATTTCATAAAAGTAGTTTAAAGAGGATGTAGATAAAAATAAACCCTAGTACATTGTTAGTGGGAATGCAGTCTGGTGTAGCCACTGTGGAAAAGAATATGGAGTTTCCTCAAAAAATGGAACTTCCATTTGACCCAGCCATCCCATTTCTGGGAATATATTCTAAGAATCCTGAAACACCAATCAGAAAGAATATACGTTCCCTCGATGTTCATATCAGCATTATTTACAACTAGAGGCCTGGTGCACAAATTTGTGCATGGATAGGGTCCCTCAGCCTGGCCAGCAAATAGGGTTGATCAGGGCCGGTGGGCCAGGGAGGGATCAAGGGAGGGCTCCATGGTGTGTCTGGCCCTCTCGCCCAGTCCCGATTGGCTGGTCTCCATCAGTAAGCTAACCTACCAGTTGAAGCATCTGCCCCCTGGTGGTCAGTGTGCATCATAGCAACTGGTCAAGTGGTCAGACATTTAGCATATTACACTTTTACTATATAGGACTAGAGGCCCGATGCACAAAATTTGTGCAAGGGCTTTGGCCCCTGCAACCATTGTGACTGTCTCTGCTCGGCCCCTGTCCACCATGGCTTTGTCCGGAAGGATGTCCAGAAGGGCGTCTGGCCTAATTAGCATATTATGCTTTTATTATATAGGATAATTAAGATCTGGAAAAAGCCCAAGTGCCCAACAGTAGATGAGTGGATAAAACAGCTTTGGTACATTTACACAATGGAATACTACTCGGCTGTAAAAAAGGATCTCTTACCCTTTGCAACAGCTTGGATGGACCTGGAGATTACTATGTCAAGTGAAATGAATCAGTCAGAGAAGTCAAAATCACACAATCTCACATATATGAAATCTAATGAAAAAAATAAACTGAAGAATAAAACTGCTCCAGACACATGGATACATGGAACAGACTGACAGATCTCAGAGGGGAAGGAGTGGGGTGATGAAAGGAGATTAACCAAAGAACATATATGTATAGGTCATGGGCACAGACAATACTGAGGTGAAGGCCTGGGGAGGGGAGGGCTGGGGGTTGGATGTGGGGGTAAAGGGAGGAGATGGGGGATATCTGTAATACTGTCAACAACAAAAACAAAGAAATAAAAACTTCTTTTTTCAATTTTCCAAGTTAGGACAAAATACTGAGAATCTATCATGATCAATGATAATAAACTATAAAGTTAAAATCACCAATGAATTCAAAATTTTTCAAGTTTTTTTTTTGTGTAATTGTTTTTGTCTAACACATTGATGATTTCCTCAATTTTCTCATAAGGAAGTTATTCTTGTGAAATTTTCATCCAGATTTCACAATTCAAAAAGCTTAGATATGCTTCTAAATATAACTTATTCCAATAATATTTAAATTTTTATATTATTTCTGTTAAAGTTTTTCACAAGGAAAATTATTTTTTCTCCCTTACATGTAGTATAAATTAATGGACACTTACCTTGGGACTTTCTATTTGAATTAAATGAAATACTCTATCTCAGATTAGAAAAGGGAGGGTGCAAGAAATTAATTGAAATATTGGCATTATATATGGAATACCGCAGTATAAGTATGAAACCTATAATAATATTCTAAAGTGTATTGTTATTTTACATTTGATATCAAGGTAAAATTATGTGATAGTAGATAATATTTTTGCAAAGCTTAGAGAACAATCCAGAGATGTAAAAATTGGAATGGAGACTGCACACAATGTCTTTAAAGAGATCATTACATTTTTCTGTTAATGGCAGTTGCCTAGCTTTGCAATTTTATTATGTTTTTAAAAAATTTTTCTATCAATTACTTACTTTGCTTCATTG
This sequence comes from Myotis davidii, assembly GCF_000327345.1. Classification (NCBI taxonomy): domain Eukaryota; kingdom Metazoa; phylum Chordata; class Mammalia; order Chiroptera; family Vespertilionidae; genus Myotis; species Myotis davidii. The sequence continues at coordinate 21,802 of NW_006282208.1, forward strand.
GTTCTAAGTGACGCAATTCACTAAATCACTTGATCTTAGGCATCACTTATGAGGGCTACTGTTCGGTTAATTTTTTGGCAGCTATATATTGCAGTTAGATGTTAATACCACACAGTATGGGCCAAGTCTCATTCTATATTCCCCCCTGGAACTGAATCACAAAATTGAAATTAGAAGTTTTGAGATATATATTAGTGAGCGTTTTTCTCTGATGCCTTATAAATTTGATCAAAAAGTGTGTTAATTCTTTTACAATATAATCAAAATTGCTTTTCAAAAATATATTAAAAATGCTATATTCTATCTTTACATTTTGATTATTTATGTGAAATATTGAATTGCCTTATTTCCCCAATGAGTTGTTAATAATTTTATGTACAACTGTTTAGTTGCAATATTATTAAATATGAGAAAATAATGACAATATGTGCTAAATTTGAATATCCCAAAAGACTGCAACAATTTATTTTTTTGTTGTTGTTTTTATTTCAGGTGATAAAATTGCTGGAGCTGTTAAATTCAGGAAAGCTGTCCCATAGTTAATGTATTTATTGGTAGAAGAATCAGTGAAATAAATTTACCTTGAAACCACGTTATACTCCAGTCTAATTCAGGCTTAGTTATAATATGATTTAATATAGCAAAGGGAGCGATATGTAAGGATATCTTATATTTGATGTAAATTTAAATCCTGGAAGTATAACTGAATATAAAGTTAGAAGCTAAATCTGAGAACTTATTGAACGTCTTATGTTTCATTTTTTCTTCACCATCAACCATTTACACACCACCTCCCAGAATACCCTTCCTAAAAACATAGTAATCACTTCACACACTGCTAAAAAACTCTATGTTTCTTAAACAAACAATTGTGTCAACCAATATTTTCAACAACCTCAAATCTTATGCTTGGGGAACAATGGCTGTGCTTTGCTCCCTGCACAATTTGGCTATATTCTTCTACAAGTCTAGGATTTCTTGACCTCTGCTCGAACCATAAACCTATTTGTAATTCCTGAGGACCTCGGTAAATTCTCACCTACTCCCAAAAGTTTTCTATAGCTTCTTCCTTTGAATGGCTTACAAAATGATTGTTTTGTAATTAATTTGACAATGTAAATCACATGTTTCATGTATCTTTTTAATTAAGAAATATTGGGTATCTTCCATATTCAAGGCAAAGTAAGTGCTGTAGGGCGTTGGTAGTCAATATGTGGTCAGAGGAACCAGAAGCAGGGTTGAAAATGCAGATCTCAGAACCCTGCCTAAACCCACTGTGGCAGAACTGAATCTTCATGGTAACAAGATCCTTAGGTGATTAAAGGTAAAGGACCACTGCTCTGAAGAATACAATATGAGAAAATTGTAATAATTGCCCTCATATACAGTTCACTAATATCAGAGCATTTAATCATCAAGGCAGAGTGAAAGTAAGGGTCATGAGAGAAGTATAAACAAAGTTTCCAGGCAGGGAGATGTTAAAGGGAGAAAAAAATCACAACTAAATACAATTAAAACTATTAATGCCATGAAGTATACCATTAGTAACAATAATCACTTATTTACAAACTAGAGGCCCAGTGCACGAATTTGTGCACCATTGGGGTCCCTCAGCCTGGACTGTGGGATCGAGCTGAAACTGGCTCTCTGACATCCTCTGAGGGGTCCCGGATTGCAAGAGGGTACAGGCCAGGTGGAGGGACCCCACTGGTGCACAATCAGGGCCAGAGAGGAATGTGGGAGGTTGGCCAGCTAGGGAGAGACTGTGGGAGGGCTCCAGGGCATGTCTGGCCCATCTTGCTTGTTCCTGATTGGCTAGACCCCAGCAGCAAGCTAACCTACCAGTCGACTGTCTGCCCCCTGGTGGTAAGAGCACATCATAGCGAGCGTTTGAGCGGCCTTAGCATATCATTAGCGTATTACACTTTGATTGGTTGAACAGCCAACTGGGCGACTAGACACTTAGCATATTAGGCTTTTATTATATAGGATTCTTGTTTATGTACTTGGTCAATGCTAGGCTTTCACAGGCCCTGTTTCTAATCTCCACAATGATCATTTTATGGAATTTATAGTATCCTCATTTCATATATTAAAAAGAAAAGGTTCAAAAGGTTATATACTAGCCAACTATTGTCCTGGTCAGGATTTAGATCCATGTGTATTTTCTAAGTTCTTTCGATTTTTTGCCACTCCCCTGCCTAAACTTATAACTTATAGTATTGCTCATCTATTACTTTACCCCTTGAATATGTATTGTTTCTCTCACACTTGGTTGCAAAGACTTTTAAGTCTTCAATGTTATGCTTCTAGTCTATAGAACTGTTTGCAGATACTACATAAATATTTCACTGTTATCTGAAAATTAACAAGTCTTCAAACGAGAATTTTTTCAATTTTGGCAATACAGGGCATACACTAGTTTGGTTTATCCCAAAAATGTCTAGATATAAAGGAAGGGGGTTTAAAGTGTGTGTGTGTGTGTGTGTGTGTGTGTGTGTAAGAAAAAGGAAGAGTTATTTTAAAGCCCGAGAGAATAAAATAATGACATTAGCTGGAGTGTTCCACTCTTTTGCTAAATAGCCCCCTGAAGATGGTGGGAAATTAGGATATATTTTATTTATTCATTTGTTAGTTTACTTATTAACAGAAGTGATAAAACTATAATAATTTCATATGGATTAATGTACTTACTAATCACTACTCGATGATCCTTGGATAACTAGTCTTTGAGTAAAAACTCCCATAGAAAATCTGACAATGTCTATTTTGCAGTAGCACCAGGTGCCCTCTCTTAAAAAATAATCCTGTAAATGCAAATATATTAGCCTTCATGTCATGCAAACCTGTTAGTCTTCATCAACTTTGATGTTGATGTCTTAATAATGAAACCAGTCTTTTAAAGAAGTTTTACATATGTTTAGTTCATTGAAAATAAACTCAGACACATCGGTTATAAAACATCCAATATAACATGGCAATAAACTGTTTGCTTAAGTAGAAGATTATTTATTTTGGGAAAAGATGCATTTTTCCTTTTCTTATAATCTACTGTAACATATAGTATTCTAAGAGACTTTCCATCATCACTTAGATTGTAATAAATTGATTATATAAAGAAAATAGTCTGAGGAAAAAGGCTAGTTTCATTATAAAAAATAAAAAGAAGACAGCAGAATTCTTTCATTTTGTAATATAACTGAATGCCATTCTTCACAGAAGTATCAGAGGTTGCTGGGCTCTTTCAGAAATAATGAACAAAAGAGGAAGACACACCATTACAGCACTTCTAGACTTTATGCCGTCATCTGTCAAAGGCTGTTGTAAAGGAAGATGCTGAAATCTACTCTTTTGTTTTCTTGTGGGTTTTTTGTTGTTGTTGTTGTTGTTGTTCTGCATCAAGCCACACAACACTTTCTATTTCCTTCTTTTTATTCAGTTAGATGGTTTTTCCATGGACTAACAGTCTACATGTTTTTAATTATTTGTACTTGGCCACAACAAAGTTCACCAAGTCTATTTTCTATTAGGAAACACAACCAAGCATTTACTATCACCATTATTTACAAAAGAAAAATCATTTGGTAGTAAAGACTAGATCTTTATTGAAAAAAATATGTTAGAAAGCTCTCTTCACTGTTGGTCTTGCTTAATTTTTACTCCATGGTAAGTAAAATATTTACCACTTCAGACTTCAGAGTAGATGGACTGGTATTTGGGCGCCTCTGGGTTAAGCACTGCAGACAGGCATAGGCCTGGTCTCCAGGGGTACCATCACAGTTGTCACCACATCCTTCAGTGTGTTTAAGAGACGCACAAATGGAAGATTAGTCAGTGACTTGGCAGAATGGGAAGAGAGGCTGGGGTGGCACAGTACCTTAGGTCAGCGGTTCTCAACCTGTGGGTTGCGACCCCTTTGGCGGTCGAACGACCCTTTCACAGGAGTCGCCTAAGACCATCCTGCATAGCAGATATTTATATTAGAGCATTTACTATCACCATTATTTTACAAAAGAGAAATCATTTGGTAGTAAAGACTAGTTCTTTATTGAAAAAAATGTTAGAAAGCTCTCTTCACTGTCGGTCTTGCTTAATTTTTACTCCATGATAAGTAAAATATTTACCATAGACTTCAGAGTAGATGGACTGGTATTTGGGCGCCTCTGGGTTAAGCACTGCAGACAGGCATAGGCCTGGTCTCCAGGGGTACCATCACAGTTGTCACCACATCCTTCAGTGTGTTTAAGAGACGCACAAATGGAAGATTAGTCAGTGACTTGGCAGAATGGGAAGAGAGGCCCGGGGTGGCACAGTACCTTAGGTCAGCCGTTCTCAACCTATGGGTCACGACCCCTTTGGCAGTCGAACGACCCTTTCACAGGGGTCGCCTAAGACCATCCTGCATAGCAGATATTTATATGATGATTCATAACAGTAGCAACATTACAGTTATGAAGTAGCAATGAAAATAATTTTATGGTTGGGTCACAACATGAGGAACTGTATTTAAAGGGCCAGAAGATTGAGAACCACTGGCTTAGGTTAGGTGTCTGTTAAAAAATCTTTTTTTTTTTCTTCAAGATGAGTCTGAATTTACCCAGCATCAAACCTTTGCATATTTGTTTTTTTCTTTGCCCAGATCATCCAACTTATTTGGATTGAGAAATTCTGACTTGGCATATTATTTTCCCCTCTATTCCTATCAATGAAGTAACCTAATTCTTAAAATCATGAGTCATGAGTTTTTACAAATTTGGGCAATAAATTGATAATAATTCGCTTAGTTTCTTAAGAAATTTAAGGTCTTTTGTATTAGGACTTTTCAGGGATAAAACCTGGTAGGAATCTTTATTCTTCTATATTAAAATGACAAATGATTTTATCATGTTTAGTTTTCCTGGATTTAGTTTTGTTCCTTCATTTATTCAAAATATATAAAAAATATATGAACTGGACTTCTATTACTAGGAACTGTACTAAAGACATACCAGTGGATAAGATTAGCCTGGTCCCTGTCCTTGATGTCTAACTCTGAATGCCAAATTAAATTCGTTCATGGACTAGGTATCATGGATGGTAAATGAAGGAAAATGACTGTGTGCCTTTTAAGAGTAAGAGAGTTCTTTTGGAGTTAGAATTCTGCCAGTTTTTCATCTGAGAGAATGAATGACAGCATTTAAATAAAACTTTCACAACACCAATTTTTAAATATTACTTAATTGGGATTATTTACTTTTCATTATTAACAGACATATTTCTGTTTATAAAATTATTCTCAAGAATCTCATCATTTGAGGCAACCTAAATAATTATTTTGTAATTAGAAAATTTTTATCTTAAGACATTAGAAGTATTCTCATAATGCCTAAATATCAACGTTATGAATAAAACTACTACTTAAATATTTATTTGCAAAACAAATCCTTTTCAGCCTCCTCTTTCCCACATACTGTAATAGTGAGTCAGATATGAACCTTGCTTTTATATTTCTGTTTCATAAATTCATAATTTGATATTTACTTTTCAAAAGGTCACAACATGCCAACAGTGGTCATGACAACAAGAAAAATAAAATTAAAGCTTCCTGACCGTGGGCTAATGCTCTTGAAGGAACCAGATTTTGTGACTCTGTCCTGGTTGTTTCGCTTCTGTTGCCATTGCTACAAATCCTATTTCATGCCTGTGAATTATGTTTTCTGTTTGCATGCACAAAATACTATTTATTACAGCAGCGATTGGTTTTCCGACTCCTTAAATGCATGCACGAATAGCTAGCTGCTTCATTTCCACTATTCCCGTAGTATATCTAAAATAACACACCTTGAACATGTATGTTTTGAAGCTTATTGAAGATGTTTAACCTCATGAAACATCCATATATTCTTAATTCATAGGCCAGGTGATGTTAAAGTAAAAAGTTTAGTCGTGTTTTAATTTCTTACTTATAATAATCATTTTATTCCTCAGGCATACAACAAACACCTAGGATAAGAGAAAGTAAAAAAAAAAAATAATGACTTTCAACTTCTGGGATTTCTTTGGCTAATTTTCCCAAAATGTCTAATGTGAGAACAGGGAATATCAGAAAATAAATACTTTGCTTATGTGTTTAAGGGATGTCTCTGGCCTGAGATATTGCAAAATGTTGGTGCCTGAAGTTCATTTATACCAAATTAAACTGTAATTGAAAAGGCCTTTCCTAGAGTATTGTAAATCAATCACTAATGTGATTAGTAGATAAAGTACATGCTAGGAGAATTCAATCAAAGCTTGCATTAAAGAAATAATGTTATGTCTTTTTCTTGTGAAACAATGGCAGCCTTAGAAATACTAAATGTTATATTAATAATTGATAAACTTCCATAATAAACAAGACACTTTTAATGCGGCTATAATTCAATTTAGACTCATTGAGAAACTATCCTTTTTGAAGAGACATTATCTTAGGAAGAGGTTATTAATTAGATTAATAACCTTTGAGACAGAGTTTAGATGATGTCTTTATCATCTGCATACTTAAGGCTTTTGTGAACACAATTTTTGGTATCTAAAATTCAATTAGAAAATCTTGTAAATTTAGATATGAAATTATGTATTATAGAAGATTCACTTGGTTCATATTTTGACTCTGGTTCTAAGATAAGGAAGTAGATACATTAGCTTAAAGCAGTTTCATTACAAAAATCTGGAACACACATTCATTGCAATTTTACCATATAGCGTTATGCTGTTGCACAAAGTGTGGCACAGAGTTAGTATTTTGGATGTTATTCTAAAGTATATAATTATCAGCAGTAGAATATAATTATAGCTGTTTCATGTTTAACATGGCCCAAGTTTGGCCAAAGGGCAGTATGACAGTGAGATTCTGGAATATAAGTCACCCGTGTGGCATGCCTGGAATTTAGATGCATACATCGTGTCTTTGAACATGACATTTATGTTGCTGGTGGGGTTAATATGCAATGATTAATGTAATCACCGAGGTTAGTTAATTCTTTTATTTTAAATGATTAACCCAATGGTCAGTTGCATGTGCAAATGTAGCTGTTGTACTCAGATGTTTGGAAAATCAAGCAGACAAGGTGAAACTAAAAACAGAAAGGGCTGAGAATCAAGGAAACTGGACAGAACTAAGAACAGAAAGGACCAAGACTATTAGATATCAGGGTCTGAAGGATGCTCAAGTGTGGCCCATCTCATGAAATGCAAATTACAGCATAACTTAACACACACGCGCGCGCGCACACACACACACACACACACACACACACACACATCCTGAAACAAAGTTTCACTAAACTTTTTTCTTTATTTACCTTAATTAAATGAGGTGCAAGATATATTTATTTTCTATTTAATTCTATTCTCTGTCATTAAAAAGCATCACTGATTCCTATAATGTGAGTTGATTTAATTTCACTAGCGAGTCATGATGTATAGCAGGAAAAAAGTGACTAATTTTAATACATGTTTCTTAATGTGGAGTACATGGATAGGTTTTAAGAGCTTATTTAAGCCATCAAATCATTTGAGGAGATGGTACATTTCCATCAGATTCTCACATGGATTTATGACATCTCTTCAAGATAATACAAAAATAAAATATATAGAGATATTTACAGTTAGAGCAGTACATAGTACACATGTATTATGCTAATACCCTTATATGCGTTTCTTTCTTAATACTTACAACAGCCTTTTAAGATAGGCACAGATTGTAACCAAATTGTTTAATTGTAGAAACTGATGTTCAATGGGAGAAAAGAATTTTTCCTTAGGTTACTTAATTAATAAGTGGCAAATAGGATTCTCATTCAGCAGTTTGACTTCAGACTAATTTTTTTTTAAGTCTGTGAAATCCAGTAAACTTTTCTCCTTCCTCCCTCCCTTCCTAGGATTTATTCATGACCTGCTCTGTGCAGCAAACACTGAGAACATGAAAGTAACTAAGATTGCCCTGATACCCTTATAGTCCAGTGAGGGATAAGCAGGTCAAGGACAATGGACATTTCAAAACCATAAAATAAGAGTCAGCAAAGTAGAAACAGATATAAGTTGAGCATGAAACTAAGGCAACCCCTTTAAATACTAAGTATGCTGTAAGTTTCATGGTAGAGCCGAAAGCAATGCTAGATTTGGCAGGTCCAAAATATGCAATTTAGGAACCTGCCACACTTTGTATATCCTGACATTCTTAATGTGAGATGGGTACACTTCACATCCGGTCACTTTGGAGAGTTCTTAGTTGGGACTAAGGTGCCTTCCCTTGTGTGTTCCCATGAAAACTCTAGTTTGTAGTAATGAGATTCATTGTTGGTTGTAATCCATCCAGAAATCTGCACAGTCACTTGGTTGCAGAAAGCAGGCTCAGGTGGTACAGATTGCAATTCTTTACCATGACACTAATTTTAGCAAGAGTCAAGTTCTCTAGGTCTGGGAGAAACTGGTGAAATTCACAATGCGCCTGTCAACTTCTCTGATTATTAGTATGTATACAAAGATTCAGAACTAGAGCAAAGTTGTTTATTGCAATGGACAATAGGGCTCAAACTATTAGCTAAGTGCTTACTTTCCTAGCTCCATCTCATATATACTGAAATAGAAACATCTTTGCAACAGGAGGTCTAACATGGGTTATAATTGTTAAGAATGTATGGAATGTTAGATAAAGAATCTCAGTAATTCATTCTAGCTTGTGTTAAATGTTTAAACGTTTGTTGTAATTTTTAAAGTATTAAGGTTTTAAGAAAATGTCAAACAATATGTAGAAATCAAGAGTCAATATTGAAAGCTGTAACTAGTTTCAATTATTCTGTAATTATTACTTAGAAACTAGAGGCTCATTGCAGGAAGACTCCCTGCAAGAATAGGGCTTCCTCAGGCCCATTCCTGCAAGAATAGGGCCCCCTGTGGCTGGAGTGAAGCAGAGAAGGGAGAGGAGTCCACTGAGGCGGGCTTCACTTCCAGCTCCACTTCCATGTCCGCTGCCTCGGCTCCCTCCCTTCTCTGCCACTTTGCTCCCTTCTGCAGCACTTGGCTTCCTTTTACGCTATCTTCAGTCTTCCCTCTGTGCCTGCATATGCAAATTAACCTCCATCTTTGTTGGGTTAATTTGCATACTTGCTCTGATGGGCTGGTGGGCGTAGCGGAGGGATGTCAATTTGCATGTTTCTTTTATTAGTGTAGATTAGCTTTTCATCCAGTTATAACCCATGTGGGAAAATATGTCTACTTGATTTATAGTTTCTTTCTATTCTTTGTCTAACTTTGATCCTCAATTTATATATCATACCTTGCTTATTGAATACTTGGTTGTTTCTAAAAATTAATTAATCTTAAAGAAGAAATCACCATTTAAAAACACACCCAGACGTGCCAGATACAAATCAAAATTCGGAAGGATATCTCAGCTGCAGAGGTACCTCCTGAGGAGTGAGGGGTCCCAGCCCCCCACAGGCACCCCAGCCAGGGTTCCAGTGCCAGGAAGAGAAGTCCCCATAACTTCTGCCTCCAAAAACTAGCAGAGATTGTGGCTGAGTGAGACAGAGGCTGCTGGAGTCCCAGGCAGTTCCTCTTAAAAGGCCAATGTGCGGAATTACTCAGACTTAATATCTCTGAGCTCCATTGCTGGAACATCAGCTCAAAAGGTACCAGGGACATAGGGGAAGAACTGAGTTGTTTGGTATCAGGGTGAGAGCTGGAAGGGCAGCTTCCTGCCAGACAAAAGTACTGGCAGAGACCATTGCTCCTTTTCTGAGACTCTGCACCACAGAACAAATACACAGGTGCCATCAATCTGGCTCACACTGGTTGCCCCAGTGATTCCTTGATAACCCATATCACCCAACTTATGAGCCCACCCAAGCCATTTCTAGTGGCTTTTCCATATAAACTGCTTAATTTGGATCCTGCTGTAGACTTTCCTAAAGTCTCTCAAAGGTTCACACACTATAAACGAGCAGTATCTGGCCTTAATGTGTCCTATACCACTTGCTAAGAGGCCCCAGTGTGGCACTGGCAGCAGCCAGCCTTGGTTCACAGCTTGGCATCTCCTGGGCACCTCCAAGCCCAACACAAGTAGCAGCCATCTGCAGATCATTCTATATCTCATGCAGGGTAGGCCTATCAAGGCACAGGTGGTGGCTGACCTTGCAAGGAGGACCCAGAGCTAGTGCACCCAATGGACAGCTTCAGTCCATGCCAGATTACAATGCTATCATCTCCACAAGCAGCACATTCAAGGGGAAGTCCTGATGAACACCAAAGTCCCACTGAAGCAAGTCCTGCTCCGCAGGGTCATCTCTTGCACAGCAGCTCCTATGCTGTGGTTGAAGCCAGTCCTCACAACTGATCAGCCTGGCAGTCAATCCCTCCCAGTGCAGCCAAAAGCAATCAAGGCTCAACTGCAACAGTACAATGCACATAGCCAACAGAGAAGGATACCTGGAGTGCCCAGCTCAGGTAAATGGGGAGGCTGCACCTGTGGGCCCTACATGACACCTCCTACACAAGGCCAAAATACAAAGTCTAGGAGATATAGCAGCTCTACCTAATACAAATAAAAATAAATAAATAGGGAACCAGTCAAAATGCAGAGACAAAGAAACATGTCACAAATGAAAGAACAGAAGAAATCTCCAGAAAAAGAACTAAATGAAATGGAGGCAAGCAACCTATCAGACAGAGTTCAAAGCTGTGGT
>NW_006282208.1:32533-33893 GCF_000327345.1 Myotis davidii
TGTTTGAAGCCAGTCCTCACAACTGATCAGCCTGGCAGTCAATCCCTCCCAGTGCAGCCAAAAGCAATCAAGGCTCAACTGCAACAGTACAGTGCACATAGCCAACAGAGAAGGATACCTGGAGTGCCCAGCTCAGGTGACTGGGGAGGCTGCACCTGTGGGCCCTACATGACACCTACTACACAAGGCCAAAATACAAAGTTTGGGAGATATAGCAGCTCTACCTAATACAAAGAAAAATAAATAAATAGGGAACCAGTCAAAATGCAGAGACAAAGAAACATGTCACAAATGAAAGAACAGAAGAAATCTCCAGAAAAAGAACTAAATGAAATGGAGGCAAGCAAACTATCTGATACAGAGTTCAAAACAATGGTTAAAAGTATGCTCAAGGAACTTAATGAGAACTTCAACATCATGAAAAAGAACTTAGAAACCATAAAAAAAGAACCATCAATAAATGAAGGCTACACTATTTGAAATGAAGAATATATAGAAAGAATATATGCACCCCTTTGTTCATTGCAGTTTTATTTTCAATAGCCAAGATTTGAAAGTGGCCCAAGTATCCATCAGCAGATGAATTGATTAAAAAAGCTATGGTCCTTTTACACAATGGAATACTACTTGGCTATAAAAAAGAAGGAACTCTTACCTTTTGTGACAACATGGATGGACCTGGAGAGTATTATGTTAAATGGAATGAGCCAGTCAGAGAAAGATAAATACCATATGATTTCACTCATGTGGAATCTAATGAACAAAATAAACTAACAAACAAAATAAAATAGACTCATAGATACTGAGAGAAAACTGAAAGCTGTCAGAGAGCATAGTATTGGGGGGCTGAGAGAAAAAGGTGAAGGGATTAAGCAAACAAACACAGACACAGACAACAGAATGGTGATTGCTAGAGGATAAAGGGGCTGGGGGTAGGTCAAAAAAAGGAAAGCAGGGATAAATAGTGGCACAAAGAGACTTGACTGTGGGTGGTGAGTGCATGATGCAGTGTGCAGATGATGTTATGGAGTTGTACACTGAAAACCCGTATGGTTTCATTAACTAATTTCACCCCCAAAAATTCAATTAAAATTTCTATAATCTCTGAAGGCAATTCCATAACATGTTCCCAGAAACACTGTCAATAAAGCTAGCACTTCTGAGAAAATATCACACTACCTGACTTCAAATTATTCTACAGAGCTATGATAATCAGAATAGCATTGTATTGGCAGAAACACAGACACACAGACCAATGGAACAGAATTGAGAGCCCAGAAATAAAACTATGTAAATATGGGCAAGTAAGTTTTGACAAAGGAGCTAAAAACGCTTGATTGAAAGGGAAAAAAGCCTCTTC